>NC_137543.1:106585200-106684735 GCF_963082525.1 Nesoenas mayeri
CTAAACAAGTTCATTCAGAACCTATAAGTGGGGAAATTCTTTGCCTTTTGATGGACACTAGTTTTCTAACTTAGATCCAAGGTGATGCTCATGGTCTCTGAAGCGCTGACAAGCAGTACACACCACCTAACTTACCTTTCAGTTGCACCTCCCAATCAATTTATATCATGACGCCCAAACCCAAGGTCAAGGTGGTACTAATATTACATTCCAGCTGTGGACAGTTATGATTTTCAAAGCTTCCTGGCATACTGTGACCTATTCACAAAAATCCTACAATGTATATGTAACTACAAACTTTAGCTTGTGTTTAATTGTTATATTGGTAATTCTATCTTATATTTTATTTTATTTCATTTTATTTTGTCTTTTTAATGACATCTTCCAGTTAAATGAATATGCAGTTGTTATAATCCCAAAGAATGGTATACAACAGAGAAAAGCTGAAGGCTGCTCACTGGAAATCAATCATTAGTTATTTTTGGAAGGTATGTAGAACAGATGATCACAAACCCTATCTTTCTCAGATATTCATAGTTGGACAGAGGTAGTGTTTAAGGGCATCAAATAGAAACACAAGTTCCATTAGCTTCCACGGACTTTTAGACCCCAAAAAGCCTACAACATACATTATTCAATAGTCTGAGGGGCAAAGACTGCTCCTGGTTATATCACTGATGTGCCTATGTGGGAACAATAATATCCTGCAAGTCAGGATACATTAGCTCACATGTGGCAGGTCACTGACTGCTATACTGCTTTCAGAACTTGGCCGGCTGCTCTGCATAGCAGGTTACTACACAGACATAACTGGGCTAGATTTCTGTGTCAGGATGAATTATACAGGGTGTAGCCTTCTGAAAACAGGATTTAAGGAATTGTGAGAATGTTACATTATTTTAGTTATGCTTTTAGCATGACAAAATTTTGCTCTAAATGACCCTGACTTCTAACTTGAATTCATCGGTAGGCAGCCATTTCCATGATGATTACCTATTGGAGGTCTGTTTTGTTTTTTTTTTAATACAACTTGAAAATAGTATTTAGACCTGGATTTGTGCTCTCCCCTTCCTTTTTCACCTTCTCCACTCTTTCACTGTGTCCATCTCCACTCACTGCAGAGTTTTACAGGGTTCCAATAACTGAAGAGGTAATACCCAAGAGAAGATAGTCTATTTCCCTTCTATTTTTCTCACTTCCTTACTCTTATTTTTCAGCTTGTATCTAGACAATACTACCCAGCCACAAAGGCTGGAAAGCAACCAAACACGGTCCTTTGACTTACAGTGACAGGTACAGTTTCCTCGCCTGATTACTGCCCTAGAGGTAACTCTCTATTAGCCCTTACTTCTTTATTTGTGCTCCACTGAACTTCCATCTGTCTTGTCCTAAATTGTCATGCTAAAACTTTTTTGAAGATAAATTTGCTGATGAAGACTCAGTTGTGCATTCAAACAAAACAACGTGCATTGTTTCACATTTTTTTTCCCTTTACAGGAAACATTTATTTTTACCTTCTGACCACATCTGAGCGCCTTTTCCAAAACTGGCCATTCCACTGGTGAAAACTGAAAATTCTGTTACAGTAGTCAGTCATCCATTTCTCATTTTCTTTGTGTTTATTTCCCCTTTTCACTGACTAGAAAAATCAGTCAGCGGATAATGGTTCCACATTTGGTCTACACAGTAGTATTCCAATTTCCAACTTTCACTTTTCTCAAATATATTTTGCCATTTGAATTCAAATTTTGCAGGATTTTTCTTGTTTGTTTTTTTTTTTTCTTTTTGTTTTTTTTTTTCTTATAATCTCATCTAGAATAAACACATACAGTGCTGCTTCCAGTATAATGAAAAGAAAAACTCTTTGGCTGGAAATATCGCTGTATGTTACTTCTGAAGTGATTGCATATCTGAAGAGTTACACAGAGAAGGAGAAGGTAATCAGGTTTGTTTTAAATGAGTAATACAAGATTGTTTTGGCCTCAGACAAGGCATGCAAATTATGAGGGAGATTAATTGAATGCACATACACATAGTAAAGTGCTGGGAACAAAAATAAATTAACTAATTGAACTACGATGCGACAGCTAGTTTTGTGACACAGATTCTATCATATGAAATAGATTCAGCTGTCTCCTTCATTAGGTCCTCCAGAGCTGTCTGGAACTGGCTGTGCCCAATATGGGGAGCCCCGGCCTCTTCTCACAGAGATCCCTGCAGCTTCCACTACCAGCACCTGAGCACCAGCACCTCAGATACCTCTCTAGTCTGTAAGTACATATGGCTGTTACAATGCCTCTCTCCAAGCCTTTGATGCCAAATTTCCTGACCAGCCTCACTCAAGTCAGCATGAAATGCACTCAAGACTGCCCTGAGAACAAAAGTCAGTGGAAAAGCTAGGGGGAAATTTTGCTGGACAAGCCTGGTCCAGACAGCACAAGCTGACCCTTCCACAGCATTTTTTGTGGCCCAGACACGGTTCCCAGTCTTTTTATTTACTGGTCTGACTACCTCAGTACATCAGCATCAAGATATTTGCCTAAAAGAGCCTACTGGCAACCCACAGGCATCCCATACCAGATTAACACTTACGAAAGGATAATGCAGTAAGCTGTAGTGAAAGCATGATGCTACCTCATCCCTCCAACGACCAACAGAGAGCACTATGGGTGGACTAGAACAGCTGCAGCATTCAGAAGCCTGCCCTGTCCCCAGTGTCTTCACTTTCACAGAAAACATTTTGTATCCTCCCAACAACTCTAGCTAGCCACATCAAAGGCTGGAATGATTGGGCATGCCTTTCTGCCCTTTCTTCTTCTTCACTTACAGGTACATGGAATTGTTTAGTTGTTTGCCATGTGAAGCAATGGAAGGCCATTCAGAGTAACCTAAGAGAACCCCTCCTGTCGTCCTGTCCTCACGACAATAATTCTTGAAAAATTATATAGAAGTGCATGCTTAGTTCCTGTAGACTTGCATGCCGACTCCTGAAACATGAATGAGATAAATATTCTTCCAGATAAAAAGCTTGGAAAGAACAAACATGCAACCTTAATTACGTTGTTTGGAAGAGGTACAAGGGTGCCTTGCCTGATTCTTGTACTTCTGTATTGATTTCCTACATATGCTGTTCGATTCAGCTCAAAAAAAAAAAAAAAAAGAAAGCTTTACACTTTCTTCTTTATTACAAAGTATTATGTAGTCAATATACAAAGCATGTCTTTAAGAGAAAAAAATGGTATAACTTACTATTCGCTTCCTCTATAGAAGGTCAGCTGCGTATTTAAAACACTGCCATTTGATCAATACAAAGGAACTGAGTGTAACTTCACGTATGGAAATTTAGTTAAATCCTTCAAATTGTGTGAAGTCATATTTATAAAGAAATAGAACCTACAGCTGGGCATATGTACTCTTTTATCATATCTGTGTGTCCTGTCTTCCAGTTAAAGCCCTACAGTTAAATGTTAATGTTTTGTCCCCTGATGGAGTTCACAATGTAACTGCATACCCACAAACCTTACATATTGAGCTTAGATCAAATGTGTTCCTGATTGTCTGGTCTTTCCAGCCTTTCTGCCTTTCCTGCCACAGTAAATGTGATACTAACATCTCCGAAAAAAAAAAATCAATAGCAAATAGTTCCATTGTCTGACTCCAAGAAACGGTGTAGGAAGAATATGATTCCATTTTCACTGTTTTGGTAAAGGCTGGTATCTGTGTCAATTCCTTCTGTCAAAGTTCCTGTTCACATAATCTAAAGAGGGACATGAATCCTTTATTTCATAGGTTCTTTCCCTCCCCCAAAGTCTCATTTTGGATTTTACAATTCTACATGTGCTTCAATTATTTTGTTCCCCTTATCCTACATGCAGAGGATGGTTATGGATGCTCTGGCTAATTAACAATCTAAGCGCACAAGTGTCTCCTTGAAAACAAGATCTGGCACTAGGCTAAATGAACATTGTGATTGCTCATTAAATGCAGTAGTTTCTCTGCAAGTCGGGTAATACTGACAAGGCACTTAGTTTTTCTACCTCCTGTTTCCTCCTCCTTCACCATTTTTGTAAGCAATTTTTTCCCCTTTTCCTCAAGAAGCTCACAAAGATAGCTTTATTTTTCTCGGTGTGTTTTCCTGATACAACCTGTCTATTTCCATACCTTCACTGCACTGCAGTGCTCACGTAGAACCAAGGACTGTGGAAGATCATGGTTTCCAAGGCCGCCTTAGTGACACTCTTTTGGCTCACAGATGGAGCATGTTCATTTAGCATTTCAGGTAACTGGTTGTCTCAGGACAAACAGGTAATAGACTCATTCTTACAGTGCCTTACAGGGTAGAAACAAGTTCACTTAATCTTAATTCACTACTCTTTACAAATTGAATGAAGCATTGGCTCAGGACGAATGACTTTAAGATGGAGCTTATTGCTTTTGCTTTATGTAAAGATACATTAAAATATTTCTTTACATTGTATAACCTAAAATAGCATTGTCTGAGGTACTGAACACTTGATGGAAACCATACTTGAGAGTTAGTTTCCTTATTTGTATATAAAACTTCGTTACTATTTCTTGTAAGATTTGCTTGCCTGGGAACCCTGAAAAATCCGGGGAAGTAAAAAGATAAATTTGTCAGCTCCACTACATCTCAACTTGTGTCTAGCTAAGGGAATACGTCATACCCTCTAGTACTGGTGTTTCTCATATTGAAAGTCTGATTTTAATTTGCACCCACAAATGCTTTAACAACATGTAGTGCTATCTAACTTGTATTTTTGATTGTAGATATATACAATGTCTGTAATATAAAAGTAATCTTACTTATATAAATATGAACTTATGATGCATAAGTATGAACATTTTGAAAATGCAAGTATTATATGTTGGTTCTATGTTATGCTCACGACACAAAGAAATCTGCCGCTTTTAAGTTTGTTTGTTTTGGCCTTCATGCAAGAAAGAAACTAAGATGATTTATAATGTTAAGTGAAAAATTAACTTTATAAACCTTGGATCAAAATTTCTTTTTGTACAATCTGTCAGTAAAGGTTATCAGAAATTAATGTAGCATTATTGGGTTTGCATATAATGAAAATTTTAGAACTATTTGAAATTAACAGTATTACAATTTAATATTTTTGCACAAAATTCATACGCCAACAGTAGTACTGAGAAGAAACTAATTTAATAAGTATTTCTTGAAAAATGCAAATTATATCACAAAGTTAAATTATATATATATATGATCATTAACTAGTAATGATTTGTTCATAATGCCGATGTTGAGATTTTAAAATATACTCCAACTTTTCCTTTCCTGTTCCAAGAGATTATATTGCATTCATTTACTGTGAATAAATGCCACTTTCTTCTCTAAACTATAATGCCTCTCACACATTTTATGAAGACAAACTCCAATCAAGTACTGATGAAATTAGAAAATTCTTTCTAATCAAGTTCTTTGAATTAATTGTACAAACTGGCTTAATATAAAACTTTCAATAATTAAGATCTGGTTAATAGATAAAGTCACTCTTGTGCTTCCCATTTTTACACAACTTTTCTGATTTTCCAGAGTCACTGAGAGATGGGGTAAGGTAAATGCCCAGATCAGTCCCTTTTCAGAATATGACCAAGTGAACATGGGAAATTTCTCAAGAGCAGTGAAGTCATTAAAATATATTAACATTAACATAATAATAAAAAATGGAAGACTTCCAGTTATTATACTCTTTCTTTTTAACTTAGAAGATGGTAATTAAAAGCATGAGCAACAGTAGAAAGGGAAGGTCTCTCACATTTGTGCATGATTTGTTTAACAGCAGAATCTGGTCAAAATATAATTTGAGCTTGATCAGAATACAGCTAAACTTATTTTCAGTCTCTTTTGTTAGAATTTCTGCCCATCTGGAAGGATGGATGCTACAGAAATATTTGCCTAGCCATTCAACCTTCACTTTGACTAGGGCTTAAAAAAGACTTGCTAACAAGTATTTAAATTCTTAAAGCACAGAAGCTAGCAGTCTAGTTGTCACACAGAATATTTGCTAGCCATTACTTATAAAAACTGCCTCCATTGTAAATCAGATTATGCAGTGGGTATTTAGTACTCTCTGCAGGAAAAAAAGAGAATAACTAATTATGCTTGTAGTTGACCACAGAAGAAAAGGTTATCTTGGGGAAACAACACCGAACACATTTTCCCTTGAACAATACAGAGTGGATACTGTCTTCTGATCTCCACTTCTAATTAAAACTAATCCCATTCTGGAAGCAAATACATACTTGCATCTATGCATATATAAATATCTATATATGCCTGGATATCTCTCTCTCTCTTCTGTAAGAGAAAAGTTTTGAATAATAGAAATAATAAATAAAGAGGATTTTTTGTACGTCTGGAACTTCAGTTAAAGTGATAATGTTTCTGAGTAGAAGCCTGCTGTGCTGGGTCAGCCAAGACAGGGTTAGTTTCTACAGGTAGCTGTGTAATTTTTTTTTTTTTTTATAAATATGAAAGATAATAATTGGTTGTGACAAAATAAGCATAACATAGACTAATTTATTGGGATTTATATGGAAAAATAACTATAATTTAAAAATTAATTTCACAGAATTACGTATAAAGTAATTTTATTTTGTGACAAGTACATTTTAAAGTGAAGAACTATAACATATAATTTGAAATAGACAACCTGAGACCTGATAATCATAGTAAAACTACAATTATTCAGTTCTTACTGAACCTCTTAGGTGTCTAAAGTTTAACATGCACTCTTACGCTTCTCTCTAACATATTATGATTCTGTGAATAATATTGTTTCCTTTTTAGGCATTTTTTTAAAAATCAAAATAGTTTTCCCTTCAGACATTCTCATCAAGCCACAGCACAAATGTATGTTTCCTTCTTAGGTCCCATATAAAAAAGGACTGTCAACAGTCTTGCTCAATGAATAATAATTTGATACTCAGGAAATATATTAGCTGGCCACTTTCACTATTTCAGATGGTCTTTCCTACCTATACCCATTATATCACTGATTCGTATTTCTTCTCTGATGCATAAACTTGAGCTTTTACCTACCTTTTAACCACACACTAACAGCAATGTAAACACTTTGATTTATTTTTTTAAGTGTTAGCAGTGTAACACATATCTTCCACTCTATGCAAGTGTATAGACAATATAACAGTAGATATAAATTGTATAAAATTTTCTTATTTTACAATGTAGCCAGTAAGACAGGCTGTTTTTCATTGGAAAAAAACCTCTTAGTTTTCCAGACAAATTTTGAGATAATACTCAAGAGTTCTTATACAATATTTATTAATTAGTTGCCAGATAGTTTGAGATGATTAAATGAGTAGTACTACAACTTGAAACAAGATTTTTCTTTCTTAAGAATACAACTGATGTCTATTAGATTCAGCACGTGTTTATCACAAGCAATAAAAATGAAGCATAATATGAAGTATTCATAGAAGATGTACGTATAAACATCAGGGAATTTTCACTATCTTACCATTAGAAGTAACTATGAAAATGAATTAGTAATTTTAGAAGTTGTGGAATTAATGGCTAAATGAGGAGATTTGTAGGTAGAAAACAATCCTTTTTATTTTTAACTTGGAAAAAATTAAGCTTAGTCTTAGATACTACTTTCCTTCTCTGAAAAACAAGTTCAAGGTCTAAATCAAGTTCTCAGATGAGCAAATAATAAACATTTTACATTCCAGAATGTGAAATTATTCATTAAAAATTGGGCACATTATTAATTTACAGCTGCTTGGTTCTTACTGAATCCTCTTTTCTGAAAATGCTGTTTCATCCCTGATGTTCACTTTTCACTTAAACAATCACTTGAGTAATTTAGTGATATTTCCGATCCTTGACCAGAGGAAATACACTTCTAAAAATTGTATTAGTGACTATAAAATAGGAAATGACAAATGATAATCAATAAAAACTCCTGTTGGCATACAGAAGTCATAATTTACACATGAATGTATAGAATAAACATTTCACTGACATTTAGGCATATAAAAGACTGACAGATTTTAAATGTGGAAAGGATCTGTATTTGGATAGGCTGACATCTTGTACAGTATAGGCCATAAAATATCCCTGCATTGATCTTTTTATTCAACTGGTACATATCTTAAAGGGAAAAGAAAAGTCTGGTTTGTCTAGGAATGGAAAACTCATTAAAATATTAGTGAGTTGTTCCACTAATTGGCTAACTTCTCTAAAAAAAAAAACAAAACACCTTGATTCTAATTTGGATTTGTCTAGCATCCCTTCTTGCTCTTTGACTTACAACTTTACTCTACCAGGCTCAAGTGTCATCACACTTCTATTATCAGGAAGAAACTAATAGGTTAAGATCAGATCACCTTAAACTTTTTCTGTTAAGCTAAACATATTTAGTCCCACAGATACTCATGACAAATCATAGCTTTAGTCCTTTCATTCTTAGAATCAAATGTAAGAATAAGAGACATTTCCAAATCCTCTATGAATTGGATATATAAAACAAAGGAACACCTTCTGTAACACTGTCATGCAAAGGGCAAATATTGAGCTATTCATATATTGTGACTCCCAAATCTTACTATTTTCCAGAATAGACTGATAAACTCATGGAAGGTGTGTGTGTGTGTATGTACATTATATATATATATATATATATATATATATATATATATATGGGTGGAATTACTTGGTTGTAGTGTTGATTGGCTGATTATTCTCATGCTAGAGATCTCTTCTAATCAGAGTATGTTTTCTGAACATATTCATTCTACTGCCGATCTAAGTAGTCCATTAGTAGCAGTGTTAGATCTTGAATAGCAAAAATTTATTCCCACAAGATTAGTCAATCAGCCTGATTGTTCATGTCTACAGTCACTAGGTAAAGCTTAAATTTCATTCCTCTCCTGGAATAAGTTTGAGAGGGACTTGATTGGGTATTAATAAAAGCTTTTGTCCATAGAGAAATTGTGACATTTCTGCACTTCCGAATAGCAGGCACAATCTAAAACTGATGGCTAAATATGAGTAAAGAGGAAATATACCTCATGGTTTTACATGAGCGACTGACAGAAGATCTCAAGTTAGGAATAGTTTTCTTATTTAGTCAGCTGGGAGAAACATATTTCATCAAAGATTGATTTAGCTTATTTAAGATATGAATTGCATCATGGAGTTTCTTATTTGCCTGTATTCCCTGCATTCCACTTCAAAATTATTAGTGATATGAATCGACATATTTGAATAAAACAGGCAAGATTTTAAGTATGAAAGCTCCTATTCAGGTCTGAAGCTGAAACCAAAAATCTCCTTTATTTCACTAGCTGGTAACGCTCATCACTTTCAGGTTCATCAGTTTTTGTTTCCAGATGAGCTAAACATTTTAAATGTTAGACTTGTTTCCTAAGGGTTTTTTGTAGGTGTCCCTCGAGACTTCGAACTAACAGGTTAAAGAAGGGGGATTGCTTTCAAAAACGTAATGTGTCCTAGTGACCAGTCCTATCACAGTTCCCTGAATCAGTATGTTCTGGTACACAGCCTTTGTTTTAATTTAATCCATTCAAGCTGCAAAGATCTGTGAATCGTGGGACAAAATGTACCACATTGTGGGGTGTGCATATAGAGAAACTGTGTTTAAGACACTTCTGTAAGCAGAGTTTACTGAGGATAGCAACAGGTTTGAATTTGCAGGTTGCATTTTTTACACTGGCATGGTCAGTTGGTGTTTGGCACTCTGCTAAAATTTGAATGCAATGATCTTTCTGATTTTCAGAGATTTTTTTTTTTTTAATATATGATAATCTTCTAGTGTGCTTTTTTATTATTTGTGAAAGATTTTACTTTCTTCTATTCTTAAATACTCATAACTGTATTACTATTACTAATATAATCACTGGACTCTTTTAATAGAAGGATTCTAGTAATGTTTTCCATTTTCATCAACATGTATTATGGATCAGAATCCTGATAAATGTAATAGTCTTTGTCTCAAAACCAATTCAGACTTCTAATTGGTTTAATTAAGCTAGATGCTAGCAGTCCTGAATAATGAAAAGCTGAAATCTCTTAGAGAAAATATATTTTTAAAGGAAAAAAAATCTAAGTTCTGCATTTCAATAAAAAAAAATCAATTGAGCATTTATTTCCTAAATAAAGTGCTTTCAAAACTTTAATTCTGTTTTTGACAAAACTCCTACATTCTCAAGGAACAGCATTGTAGATTAAAAATTGTTGCCTCCAATAACAGTCATCCTGATTTACATATGCATATAGCATCATACATTTTCACCTCTTACTTGAGAACATGAAGTGTTTCATATTACTTATCTTAGATGATCAGGCCAATCTCTTTCACTTGTATTTATGAAACATGAAACACATACAAAAGTTTCAACTTGTTAAAAGTCTGAAGAACTTTCTCTGGTTTTGCCTGCTGAGTGAAAGTATTCTGTATTTTATGATAATACATCTAAAGAGTTTGTGATCCCAAAGTGATATCTGCAATTGCTCCTACTTACAGTTTCAGCTCAAGTTGCAACTCTCCGATTTTTTTTCTAACTTCACAAAACATTTTCCTTTGCAAAAATAAGATTTATAACATTGCTCTGTTTTTCTTCTCTTACTAATTGGTTAACACCATACTTTATAGTTCTAATAAAACACAGCTGCTTCCATTTTACATGTTTGGACACTTTTTATGGGCAGAAGAAACTTAAATAAAGATGAATTGAAAGAAAGTGGAAATTAAGTTTAATTACCACCACCAGAACAAACCACTTAAAGAATTACAGCACTTCAATATAGATTTTGTGACTGCCATAGACAACACGAATTTTTTCCACTGACTTTAACAGCATTTGGATTTGGTCCCTGAAACTCAATTACTTGTATTGCAGAAGGAGAATGAAGGCAATTGTAAGCTGACTCCCCTGATCAGTGGTGCTTGTGGGCATTCCAACACATATGAGAATATTTCTATGTTATGTATTTGTTCCCAATTAGGGACACACATAAGCTTACTTCCCTTGTTTGGGAACCATATGCAGGTGAAGCCATGGTAAAATGCCTGGAAATATGTGTCTCCAGCAGCATTTCCAGCAGAGCCCATCCAAACACTACCCTGAGGGATGTAAAAAGGTTACAACAGCTTACTTTAAATAACTGGGCTTTAAAGCAGCTAGCTTGGCAACTAGATAGTGATTCAGCTTTGGAAGATTGACATCTAGCAGAAACTGTAAAACATACAGAGAAACCTGGTTAAATACCTGGGTAGCTCTTCTGCCCCAAGTTTTATATTCTGTTAGGGCCTATCTAAAGTGAAAATGCCTGCTGTTTTGCTGAAATGGGGAATGAGTCTTACAGACCACATAGGAATTGAAAAGACCATCATAAGGCTTAGATTTTGGAGTTATTTTATCCCATTCATACTCTTTCCCCTCTAAAATTTCCTGTGATAACTAAATATCATTGGTAAAAAGTGAAGATTTGTCCTCAGTTTTTAAAATTCAGAGGAAGTCACTATAAGCAGATGGCATGCAGCTTCTACTTCTTTTTTTCCCTTCCTCCCTAGGGCAGAGGGAGCAGTGTTGAAATACATTTGTATGGAATTGTGACATTCCTACTTGAAATTATGTAGGAAAAGGTTCTTTTTTGGGAGAGGACATATTTGCCTCTAGTACAGACTATAATAGCAGCTCCAGGAAGGGATGAGGGAGAGAGGAAGCACCTTCCAGTTGTTGAAATGTTGCCAAGACCATTCTTTCTAAATCTGTAACTTTGTCTCTGTGAGATGTCAGTCATTATGTTCAATGGAAGAACATTAAAATGCATTTCTGATTAATTGGTGCACAAATTATTTCCCATTTGATCTGTAGGCATTAAATTTAATTCTAATGCACTTCCAGTGACTCTGGGACTGTTATATGAATTTGGAATGAAGTTAGCCTTTATGTTTTAATTTGCTCAGCCACCTTATCTAAATAGAATATTCTAAGGTTTGGAACAGCTGAAATACTGCTAGTAATTCTTAACTCCAATTTAAATACTTCTGAAATCAATTTAGAGAGAAAGCAAGCTTCCTCTTTTATTGAACAAATGTGTTTTCCTGCTTCTGATCTCTGGACAGTAAGTTAATGTTGTTGCCTCATCAATTTTTTGTAACATACAGTATGCTGTTAAGTACTATGCTCCTGAGAATGCAGCTGAAATGCAATGGATATTCTTTTCTGCATTTTGAGAACAGTTTCCCAAGAATATTTTCATTTAAAAATAAATGGAAGTTTGTACAGCAAGGTAAAGATGATTTACATGCTGCTTTCTGCTGTAAATAGCTCATTTGGAAGTATACAAATGCTGTGTTTTAGAAGCAGAATGTTTCTGTTTTGCAATATTTCATATATACAATGCCACATTTAGTGCAGGGAAAACCTGTGTTTATATCACTTTCAGCACCATAAGATCCAAACACTACTTTCTGTCAACATGCCAAATCCTGATATCTCAATCAGATTTTACTCACTTCATAGTGGGCCACTCCATTACCACTTGAGGAATTAGAATGTTAGATAAACTGAAGTCACTACCTATATTTTTGTGGTTAATAATAACCGTAATTTAGATTTTGAAACCCTGATTATTTTTACTCACTTTCTATATAAGGAAAATGCCTGCTGAAACCAAAGTTTTGTTTGAGTAAGGCTTTCAAAATGTTTCCATTCTGACCATCCTTACCTGTATTTTTTCTTGCCACATTTTATATATTATCTGACTTCATAACCTTCTTTTATAAGGACAAGCTTAACATGCCTTTTTTCTAACTTAGTTTGCTTTGTTTACACTAAGGGGACATTCTTACTACACACTGTAGAAAATATGTTTATTCATAATACATTATAGTTTGGGACAATCGTTAAAACCAATATCTTATCCAATGGATTAGTTTTATTTATCCTTGTAATTTGGGAAAAAAAAGAAAAAAAATTAGAGAAGCCTTCTAATGACACATTCCCCTGACATCTGGGCTTATTGTTGTCTTAGTGGATACATTTTTTGCATACTTTCTGACCTTATTTGCCTGAGATCTGGCAGCCATTTGCATCTTAGAGGCCTTGCCTAAATCTATAGCTAGCATCCACATTATTACAACCTATTAGTCTAGAGACTGATTGTTCCACAACGTTGATGTTATTTAGAAGTTCAGTGCAAAGTATAGATTACATATTTTATTATGTTTGATGGTGCCAATACATTACCTCTAGGAGTCTCTGTGCACTGCCATAACTTCCAGAAATAATGCCTGTAATATTTGCTCTTGTTAACCACAGTGACTTAGGATTCTCATTACATATGCAAAGTATCATGAAAATTCACCCAAAACATTGGCTATGCTCACTTGCTATGCTTATACTTGTTACCAAGATTCACACTAAATGTGTATCATGGTCCTTATGTGCTTAAATCACCTCATTCTATGCAAAGTACATTCATAGTGTCAATTAATACCTATAAAAATTATTGTTAATAATCATAAGAATTTCAGGGAAATAAAAGCTCTGCCAGGTTTTTAGCCTTACTCTGCTAGACACAATTCCGTACAAAAAAGTAATTTATACTGAAAAAGTTTAGATGTAGGCAATATACAAGTACATGTTTGTGGAGATTTTAAATAGTAGTAAAATACAAATAATATCAAGTAGAAACCAAGTAATTACTTATGAAGCAATGTCACATAACCCTCAAATCCCTCACAGTCTTGTACTCTACTTCTTTGAAGCCTGTATGGGGCTAATTGTACTTTTTTCAAGTCAAATTAACTATTTTTCAATACGTATTCCATACATTTGATGTATTACAGACTGTATTTAACTTAAACCAAAACAAAACACTGGTTTTGCTATCTATACGGAACCGTGCCTTACTGAGATGAAAAACATTTCAGCTACACTGTTTCTCCACCATCAGAATTTGGTAATTACATATGTATATAGATCATGAAGTATTTCCATGGCCACCATTACATCTGTACTGCGTAGGCTACCTCTGTGTTTCTACTACAAAGACTTGGCATCAGACCAATGGTTTTATGTAACATTTTATATTGATGTAATTTAAATACTGAGTAAAAGAAGACTTCATCTTTTGGCCTATAGAGTTTGAGGCAAATAATTTATTAATATTTTGCTCTTACTGAGCACAATACTGTTCACACATCACACATCATCAGTTCACACATACACACAGAAACAGTTTACATCATATCTCGTTCATATTGACAGGACAGCACCAGCAAGGACTGAACTTTTGATTTCTGGCAAAATCATCCACTTAAATTAAATGTCCTAGTTCTTTTACCCAAGATTTTAGCAAACAGTACCATACAAACAATACGGTTACTGTTAGTGCTGGAGAAATACCACACTGGGAATGGTCTTTGTGTAGATATATTTCTATAGGAGTTAACTCATGAAAAACACAAAGACTCTATCCTACTGTCACAGAGAACAGGTTTACTATTTGCAAAGAGCTATAGCTAATGGAGGAATGCTAAAGTCACCTTTAAATCAACAGCTTTAGAGAAGTGTAAATTAAACTTTTGATGTTAAAATTATTCCAACTAATTACCATGTAATAAATAAGCTATCAATCCCAGATAGCATGTTCTAGCTTTTCTCTAATGAGCCACCTCTCATTGCTTACAGATAGTGCTTGACTAGGAATAAAATACCATGCTTTAGAGAAAAACACAACCATCTTTCTGATAATGACTTAGTTCCTCGGGAAAAGAAAAAGATCCATATTTTTCAGAACATAAATACAGACTTCCTCCACCAAAGAAGTACAGATTTCTCGCCTGCTTTTTCCTGCGTTTCTCTGGGCATTGTTTCATGCATCGTTTGTTCACAAGGCTTCGGAAGTTCATAAACTCAAGGTTCTGAGATTCCTGAATCTACTTCAGACCTCTTGGGCTTGTTTTAAAAATCTTCAGAAGTTTTTGGGGAAAAGGATTTGCCCATGTTTGTATCAGGCATCCTAGCAAAAAGGCTAATGGCTTCCTGGAAGTATAATATACTGTGCTATAATAGCCTCTCTATTTTCACACTTGTGTACCTGTTTGGGAATGCGGTAAAGGGAAGAACGGGAAAATCCTAGGAAGGGAATGACTGATTGTCACAATTCCAAATTGGAGGCTTGTGTCCTAATGCCAACAGCACAACACTGTGGGGCATTTTGGACTAAGGCAAGTCATTGGGAGATCCTCTCTGTAATCAGAATCACTGAGGAGCAGCTAAAAGCTCTCAGGGACTGCAAGCTGTGTGTTTGGTATTGCAAATATAATTTGCTATGATCTAGTGGATGTAACATTCCCCTGACAAAAAAACTGAGAAAACTGAATTTCCCTGCTGCACTAAGATTCCTCTTAATATTAGAAAACCTTCGGGACACATAGAAGTAAAAATTAATCTAGAACAGATAAGTGACAGCCTTAAGAAATTAATTACTGTATTTGGAGAGACATATTGCAAACCAAAACCCATTGTATTATTTATAGTTACTTTTTGGGGTGATTGAACAGGATGCTCCCCTTGGTAGTGCCCTCTCAGCTCATTCTTGCTCTTGCATGTGTCATTTGCTTGGCATTGACTATATATTTGTATTTAAGGTGTAAGTTGAATAGTTAGGTGATCCACATAAAAATAACTTTTACTGCAGATTTTTTTTTGTTTCTTTTAATCATAAAAATTTTCCTGATCTCATTTACAGTGGAGTCCCACAGATACTGCCTTGCCTGAGTGAGGTGCCGTGAACAGTTATGGGAGTGTGAAAACGAATGGCTGGCACATGGAGAGGCAGAACTTCTTGAACTGGCTTTGCCACCTTCTAGAACATTTCTGGTACTGCAGGCTTCACTCTTACTTTGCTTCAAAGCGTCTTCTGTGTTTGTTTACCCAAAAGATTCTGAACACAAGTTAACTCAGAGTAGTCTATATAGTTTTAGAGCAAGGTTCAACATCTTGACAAATATAATGGTTGATCACTGTTTTCCTTGAAGTAGAAATCTGAGCTGGAATAAACATTTTCTTTATAGACTACTTTGTTACTGAAGTTGCTACTGATGTTAAAGATAGCTGTAAAGATTTTCTAACACAACTCTGTCAATTGATCTAACCAAGTAAGAGGTCTCCCTAGCTAATGGACACTTGTCTGTCAAAGTTTTCACCACTGTTAGATAAGGATGCCTTTATGGTACATCTTCTCACGGGGTTGACCTAGGAAGATTCATCACCTAGTCTGGTTGCGAACAGTGCCAATCTGCTTTTTATCAGCAGATCAGTAATTCAAAGACAGCTTCATTACTTTTGAGTTTGCATTATTTTAGATGCATAAAGTTTCCACAGCACATGATTCTAGATCTGTTCATAGTACAAACTCATTAACAAAGATAAAGAATGCACTAGCTCTAGATCACTTCACAGCAGTAAATAAACCAGGTGACATTTAAACACAACTGTCTGGAATTTAAGGACACTCAAACACTGATAAACCATGTCATATGACAAACAAGGCTTTCAAAAATATTTCTGAGTGTGCTTTTGGAATTGTTTTCAAGCACCCTATTTCTAAAGACCAGTCCTCATGTATCTTAGCTGTCACACTGCTAACTGTAAGATGCTGTCAAGGTTGTGCTTTTACAGATTTTAACATGACAGCTAACAACATATCATATCCCACTGTATGACTAATACACATTTAAGTTCTTGCATATAAGCTAAAGCTTTTCAATTACAGTAATGGCACCAAGGATGAGAAATATGGATAGAATGAAAGAAAGATGCAATAGATGTGTGAGTATACTTATCCACTGCCAAGAGCTGAGACACTGCAATAAACATCAGCCTTTGCTTGAGTACCTATCTATTATTTTTAGTCAATTAAATGTTATCAAGTAGGTTATGTAGCAAATTTGTGCTTCAATTTTTGTGTATATCTCTATCTGCACAAATAGTTATTTTGACTTCATTCAAGTTGAACATTGCATGGTCAAATGAGCTTGGCAGAACATAAGTGGTCATATGCCCTCTGAATAAATCTATGGAAGTAGGCATTTAAAACAATTAAATGAGAGATGTGAACTCGTTTTTGATATCCACTAATAGAATATTATGGTCACCATTTTGTTGAATTTACATGGTCTAAAATGTGACACAAAGAAGTGATGGCTAATCTTCAGCCAGGTTTTGAGAAATTTAATACCATAGTTAAATGTCTTATAGAGTGTTAAAACTAGGTTTGCACTTCTGTTCATTTTCCACAGAACTTGAGGTGACCTCTTTTATTTTGTTCACAGAAACATTAAAATGATTAATGAGTGCTACTAAATGTGAAAATGAAGGAAGGATTATCAGGAACAAAAATAAGTGTCTCCTTTTATCTTATGACAGCTAAAGAATTCCGTTAGATTCCTCATGATCAGCCCCCAGTTCTTCTAAGCTGGCTAAATACCATTTAAGCACTGAAACTGAACAAGTTATCATTCATGTAGAGTTACACAATTATAGCAACTGCTACACTACGCAACACATATATTAAAGCAAACTCCTCGTTCTTTGACATATGGAATATTTCTCTGATGCAGAAACCAAATTCAGCCCATTCATGAAGTATATACAATGGAGGTCAAATTTCTCAGCAAGGATTCATTCCCTTACACAGACAAAACTAATTTATACTGAATAGATTCAGTTCAAACTCAGTTGCATGCTAAAAAACAAAAAACCTTGGTACACATATACAGAATATAAACCGAAGTACTACTGGAAAATGAAACTGTCAGCTCTGATGTATTAATGAAAAGAAAAACTTTGAAGTTTATTTTGAAAACAAAAAATGAGAAATTAGGATGTTTGGATTTGTTTTGATGACTTATTATTTTATTATTATTTATATCAGCATCATGAATTGTTAATCCAATATGAAAATATTAATATCAGCATCAACAAATAACCGAGTATGAAAATGTCTTTTTAAAAATTTTGAATATTACTAGTTATGAAAACCACAGAAAAACTGGGGAAAAAATTCTACCCCAACTCCATATTATTCCACGGTATACAGATTTTTTTTTTTATTTTTAAAAAAATTGAAATACCTTTTGCCCCATTTATTTAGGTTGCAGATCTGTAGCAAATTATTAGTCACAGTTCCTAACATGTTCTTTCCAAAGTTAAATCATAGCCAGAATGTAAAAGACACTAACTTTCCCATAAAAAGTTTCTGTAATACTTCATCATAAGTATTTAAAAGAAACTACTGTTATTAGTATTTTGAGTGAAAACTGGTTTAACTTTCTGCAAATAAAACATTAACAGCTAAGCAGATTAGGCAAATTCATGGATCTAAGAAGGATAGAAGTTTGAGTGATAAACTTGAGTGTTAGTCTATTAAGCATTAAAGATGGGTATTTCAATGTATAGCTCAAAAATTAATGTATTAGGTTCCTTCAAATAAATTGCCTTATAATATAGTTAAATCAAAAATTATCATTTTCTCTTGCCTGAAAAATCAATGTTAAGGAAGGAAAAAATGGTTGATATGCCCAATGATATAGTTTAGAACTGCAATTATTATTTTTAGATATCTTTTATACTTTTTTCTCTCCTTTTAATAATAAAGTAGGTGCTACCAGAATGGCTTGGTCAGGCCTGCATTGCAAAATAAATTCAGAAAGCAATCACTGATAATCGTAAAAACCAAGTTATTGCTCAGTCAATTAACAGGAAACAGCCTTTTATTCAACACTTTTGTTTGCAAAAGAGTCTTTGTTCTTGAAAACATGTGTATGTTGCATGGTAGAAACAGAATAACATTTAATGGCATAGGTTGCTTGTGTGGTGCACACCACCAAACATCTAAATGGACAGGTGCAGTTCCGGATGTTATATTGGGGCAGTGGCACAAGGAACAGAAGTGTCTCAAAGGAAGGAGCCTTTGCACACCTGACTAAAGCTTTTACTTCTTCCTCTAGTCCTATCTGTGAGATGGACTGATTTTTGTGTTACGCAATTGACTTTTGTTTGGATCAGTCATGATTTCTAGATGTGACCCTTCCGTTCTTTGCTTTGTAATGTCAATTCATGTCAGACACCTGCTGAACTTGCCTAAGAGCAATCTGAAAATGAATTTTTCTGCTTTTTGGGTAAAAAGATACCAGGCTCATCCCACAGATGATAAATGACTGATTTATTTGCCCAAATACTAAATTGCTCTCAACTTCAAAGAGTTTACCTGGAATGACATTATCACATGTAACTGGAAATAATTTCAAAGGAGAACTACATAATCAGTTACGAAAGGAAAGACATTTCTTCACCTTTAAGAGTGCATATGCTTTTAGGGAGAGTAAGGCAGAAAGAATGAAGAAAAAAAAAAAAGTTATTATAAGCAAAAAGAATCTAGTGTGATTTTGTAGTCAAATCCCAGAATAAAACAGAAGTTAGAGGAGATGGCTAGGCATATCACCTTTTGCCTCATAATATGAACATCAGGGAAATTATTTGTAAAACACAAAGTAAAGTGCTTCAGATAACTAAAAATGAATGACAAGAATATTGGCTAAGGTAAATTTAAATGTTCTTAAGGTTCCTTCATTTACATTTTTCATCTTGAGAGGAATATCATTAACCGTCCTTCCTGTTATCTTCACTTCACTACAGTTTATACATTTTTTAAAATTCTGATAATATCTTTACCAAAAGAAAATAGTACGACACAGCAAAGGTTACCCTTATGGTCCTAATGGTCTGGATGCAATTTGAAAGCTCACTTGAATCTTGTCTTCACAAGTTTTCCAGAGTTGTCTCTAGATCAAAGAGGACAACATAAAGTCAGCTGAAGAATTCAGGAGGAAACTCTGATGCTATTGAAATGAATAGCAAATTTCCCATGAGACAGTCAGGATTTAATCACTATTTTAAATGAATATTGAAAAATAACTTCCAACTCACCAAAGGTGAGATCATTATTCCTTGAAAGCTGGTGAGATTTTTAGATGCTTTATGAAGCTTTTTTTTTTCCTCTAGAAAGTTTTACTTATAATAATATGTGTATTACTCTTTTCAGTTTTGATCAGATCTATATGGATACTGTATGCATAATTCCACTCTAAAAGATGAGATTGCCAGTAGTATAAACATTTCATTATGCAAAGTAATTAGATGCAGAAAAATAAATAGAATCAATGCTGAGAGCTTATAGACGTGCAAATAAACAAGTACTCATAATGCTTTCTAATAGATCTTTAGAAAAATCAGGCATATCCTTTAAATTAATGACTTAGTTCCATCCAGATTTGCTCTTCTGGGTTCAGAATATACAATTATAATGCTTATAATTCAAAGTGAGAAAACCTTGATGCCTAAGTTTGTAGAGCTTCAGCAGATCAGTAATCATCCTTTAAAAATCATCTTTGCAAATATATAAAGGTATTTTATTTAAACTCATAGGCAGTTCTAGACATCCCTTTTTTCCTCCTGTAATTGTAATTTTTTGTTTGATTGCTAAAAATCTATCAAGTAGTTGAAAGCATTTTTTTCTTTTGTGAGAGAGATATTATTGTTGCTTCTGCTTTGGATTTGATCTGCCATTCAGAAGTACAATTGGTGACATTCACCCTTCTAACCGCAACTGGGGATTCCTTTTTCTCTGGTCTTCACTAGCTACTAGCGTTAAAAAAGATTCCCCTGTCCTTTTGTAAGTAGTTTAAAGCAATCGGTCAGGATAGTAACAGCCAATACTATTCTTCTATTGTTGGTTTGATTGAATCTCACTTTGACTAAAAGTCCAAAGATCCAAGCATATCTATATTAATAGAACTTTTTTTCAGGCATTTTTTACCCCTAAAAACATCCTGACTAATCCTTTTTTCTTTTTAGAAATGCATTCAGAGATTTTGATGACCTGTAAAAAAGGACATGAGTAAAGCCACCTTTGTTTTTGATGGAAGTAACCACAGGTCATGGGGTGAAGCCTACCCAAAAGTACCATTCAGTCAAGCAACACCTGCACAACATCTGCTCGGCTCTAACTCATTAGACGATTCCGGTACATGCTGGGAAACCAAGGTAAGAGATAATTCCCACAGAATTACTTGTGTGCCTAAAAGCCCTGGACTACATCTGCTCTGTTCTGATGATTCAGGCATGTGCTGTAAAGGCACAAAAGTGCATAGGTGAACTGTTTCCAGTTTTTCAACTTTGTCACACATTTGGGACAGGGATTAGAAGGTGATACCACTGACTGCCAAAGAGATTGGGGTGGTGCAGCGAGCGAGGTGGCTTCTGCTGACCATCTCTAAGTTAGAAATCAATAAATAAAGAAAAAACCAGTCCCTTGTGGGGGAGTGAAACAGTAGGGAGAAGGATGATATAACTGTTGGTATCCTAGATCGTGCGGAAACACAATTGTGAGAAGGATCTGCCATGTAAAAGTGAGGCTCGCAGACACTTCAGCCACAGTAAGTCTCTTGTTACCTTGTGCTGGTCGCAAGTACTGACGTATGTGTGTTCTCTAGAGGAAAGGGCATACATGTAAAAAGTTTCAAAATAATTATTAAATTACACATTTAATACAAATGCATGTTTGAATTGTTATACCTGTACAACCTATTTCACATATAAAAGTATTAAACTTTTTAATTAAAAGTGGGGTTTTCTTCAAAGCAAAGTTTAGGGTATGTATGCTAATTGTATGGTGATGTCCTTACTGGTGATTCATACAGGCTTATGTCAACCACCCGTTGTCAGGAAGCATGTTGTAACTGTAAGTATCCTTGGCAGTATGTTTATTTCCTATTTTGTCCATGAGACTTCAGCTTCATTCAGTGGACAGAATGGATATACAGTGCAGCAGAATTAAGGTTTCATAGGTAACAATAAATCTGATCTCTCTTATTTTTCAAGTGCAACTTGAATTATCTTCTGTTAATAGAGAGTACAGGGAGGAGATACTGTCAGGTAATTCACTCTTACGTCATTAAATCTGTTGTGCTGAAAAATAGCTGTAAACAGTGCATAAGCAGCCTTCTTTGGGTCTTCAGACTATACAAACTGGATTAAAAAATTAAGACAAATAACATTTCTATGAGCTGTAATGCCTCTGCCTCTGCTTAGGTCAGTGTAGGACAGAATTGTGCAGATCGGTTCTGTTCTTCCACTTGCAATGTAAAGCCAGGTTTAAGCTGTCATGTATGCTCTCTTGACACAAAGAAAACTCTAGCCATTTTAACATGCTTAGCACAACTTCATCTGCTACATTAGTGTTTCTGCAGAATAATTGTGCTACAATTTCAGAGGTATGCTGGGTTTGCTGATGTCATCATGAAATGCATTGTATTTTGTATAGCATCTTTCTTACTCATGCTGATATCGAGCATCACTGAATAACACACTATTCCTCTAGATAATGGATTTTATTACAGATTAAGCAACTATTGGATAAAAAGATATGAGAAGTTCCAAAAGCCATGGAACTTTTTCAGTATTCCAGGTTTAAAATAATATAACTTTCATGAAGAAACAAAAATTTGTTTGCGGTTGCCAAGAAAGTCTAAAGAAATGTGAGGCTGTGTGTCCCTTAATGGTAGTATGGGCTGAAGATAAAGAAATACACTAAGCAGGCTGTGATCGACACAAAAAATATTTGACCATCCTCTCCATACCACTGTCTGGTAAGGAACATACCTTTCAAACTGATTTCTTTATGTATGGAAAATTCTCTACGCTAGAGGTTAGTGTTCACAAAGGAGACAGAAGAATAAAAGAGATTATTTTATTCTAATAAAGGGTGACTCCACAAGATGGGTCCCCATGAGGTCTCTCGACACATAGGATCAAAACCCTTCATACACTACTTTCCCAGCTGCAAGATCCCTCCTCCTTTCACCAATGGCTGAGTTACTCAGTAGAGAACACGCAACATGGGTTTACATACATCGTATGTTCATTATATCTTATTCTAGGCATCTCAGGGCGGAGAGGTTAATATGCATAAGGCAATTAAGCATGCGCATTAGTGTTGAAGGTCACTGTCGTGGTTTAACCCGAGCTAGCAATACAACCATGATAGCCGCTTGCTTACCTCCCTCCCCACCACCCAAACAGGGGAGAGAATCCAAACAGAAGGGAGAAACTTGGATTAACCTAAACAGAGTTTAATAAAATATCAAAATACTAGTATACTACTACTAAATATATATATATGTAATATAAATAGAATATAAAATAAAATATACTCAATGCAATTGCTCAGGAACTTCTTCCACACCAAGCAGCCAATCCCAGTAAACAGCACTTGGTTGCAAGAGCCGATTCCAGAGAGAGAAAAGAGGAAAAATGGAGAAAAACCCAGAAGCCTCTGCAAAACAGCAGGATAGCAGAAGGCTGAACTAAAGAAACTCCTGAACAGAACTCTCCTGAACAGGTCTATAGGAGCAAAGAGACAGAGAGCAAGAGAGACCTCAAGACCCTGAATCTCCTTAGGTATGAAGCATGATGTTAATGGAATGGAATACTCTTACTGATCAGTCTGGCTGTCAGTCAAGCTCTGCCCCATCCATGCCCCCCTCACACCTGTGGGCAGAGTGCTCAGAGTGTCCCTGGCTCTCAGACCAGAGCAATTAAAAACATTAACTCAGTCCCAGAGTGTTATCTTCTTGTTCTCAAACTAAGTTCAAATAATGACCATGCTAGCTACAAAAAAGAAAGGTTTCTAACTGCATGAAGGAAATTAACTCATTTTCAGTCAAACCAGCACAGTCACTGAAGTTTAAATTGTGGTTTATGCAAAATAGGGGTCTCCCTCCTAATACTTCTAGTTAGCTGACTGGACAATACTTAACTTTCCCCTCTCCTTATCATAAGTCTGCACATTTTTGCAAGGATATACTTGGTTTGCACCACATTTTTGTACAAATAGCTGATAGTCATTCATATCACTTAAAAATCTCTTGAAGTTTCACTAAGCTAAACTTCTTTGGAGAGAAAGCTCAGGTGCTTACCCACTAGCATGGCAAAAGTGGCTTTTGGTATACGAGGCTTCTCAAATAAGGCCTACGTAAAATCTGATGAGTATTTTGAACATTTAGGATGTTGAAAGCTACTCTTAATTTCCCAATAATAAATAATTTTATAGTCTGTATTTCCTGGAAATTTGAAGCAACTATGTATTTTCAACCAATATGTATATTTCCCAACCCAACTTTCTGAAACAATTCTGATCAAAATTATACTGTACTGGGTGCAGGCGCTGGTGGGGGCTGCGAGGTCTCAGTGAGGGGAGGCTGTGCCGGGCCACCCCAGTCCAGGCACGGGCGGCTCCAGCGGCCCCAGTGCAGGGCACAGCCGAGCCCCTCAGACACGGGCGGGCACCTCGGGGAAAGCGCCGCTGAGAAAGGGCAAAACGCTGCCCGGCGGGCAGGGCTGAGGGGAAAAGTGTGAGAACCAGCCCTGCGAGCCCCGAGGGGAGAGCGGCAGGAGGGGCAGGACGGGCTCCAGCCGCCCCCCGCAGCGCTTCCCCTGGGCAGCCCCCGCCCCAGCGGGTGCGTTTGTCCTGAGGGAGCTGCGGGCTGGGCAGAGGAGCCCGCGCTGGGCAGCGAACAGCGTGAGGGGACAGGGCCGGCAGTCGAGCTGCGGTGTACCGACCGTAGCCCCCCATTCCCCAGCACCCTGCACCCCGGGGACAGGTAAAGGAGTCGGGAATGAAGGAGGGAAGGTGAGACTGGATGGGCGTAAACTGTCGTTTTAATTTTGTCGGTGTTTCTTGCGATCTAAATCTATTTTAATTAGCAATAAATTACATTAATTTTCTGAAGACAATTCTCGTTTTCCCTTGAGATAACTAGTACATGATCTCCCTGTCTTTATGTTGACCTTTGAACTTTTTAATCTTATTTTATCCCCTGCCCTGTTGAAGAGGAAGATGCGAGGGAGTGACTGGGTGGGGTTATCTACAGCTGGCCCAGGTCAAGAGCAATTAAGTCAATATACTAATTTCAAAATGCATTAAGTTGAAAGAATACATTTTCAGGACCTCAGCAGCTTGAAAGGCAGCAGATCTACACTATTAATTGATTTATTGTATGTTATAAATGAAGACGAGTCTTTGAGCCAATTAATTAATTTTATTAAGCAAGCAAATTTAAAGCAAGCAGTAATTAGGCAAAACAGTGCTAGGTGACCGGGGGAAGCTCAGTTCCACCAACGGCACAAAACTCTACTTTTCGTATGTGCTTATATATGTTATACACTTGTTCACGTGCTGGGACACCCTGACGAGTTAGCTCCTGGTTGGCTAGTCGACAGTGAAAGATGTTGCTGGGTGTGCTTGGTGTGCTTGGTGTTTCTGCCTCTGGAGTTCTGTTATCTGTTGCACTATCTAGGCGCTCTGTTATCTGTTGCACCATTTGGGCGCTCTGTTATCTGTTGCACCATCCGGTCATTGGCTTGGTTGGGGTCCAGCATCCGGCCATTGGCTTGGTTGGGGCCCGGCATCCGGCCATTGGCTTAACTACTATTTTTTTACAAAATATAATGAAACTTGCACAAGCGTAATTACTTCTTACAACGATATGCATAATATGATTGAACCCTACTCGATTTGTTCAACAACCTTGACCATTATCTATTACATTGTATATGAGCATATTTTAGTTTTAACTACATAAGGTTTGTCGAATCTTTATTTTTTCTTCAGTGTATGTTTCAGAAATGATTGTCACTGTGTTCCTTTCCCCTCTCCAGAAAGCTTTGCTCACTTTTCAAGCTTTCCAGACAGCACCAGTTCCAGAATTTGCCCTCCTTTACTTTTCTTTAAAGGATTTAGTTTGGAAATGCTCCATGAGATTAAATGGCTTACTAGGACACCACCCCCAAATTAAAAGAAAGGACTTCAGATCATGGCTGAAACATAAGGTATTCATCCCACAGCGGCCATTCAAATATGTCATTCATCATGCTTAATAAAATTTTATAGGCTAGCAAGAGACACAGTATTCTAAGCACCAATGCATATACCATCATTCATGAGTAACCTCTTTTACTCTTGTTCTAGGTCAAAAATAATATTGTGCTGCTCTGGGACTTTTGAAAAAAAAAAAAAAAAGAAAAAGAAAAAAAGAAATGACTGATCTGCATGCTCATTTAAGATCAGGCATTTGTTTTGAAAAAAAGTCTGAAAATTTGATGGGGAAAATAAAGAAAAAGTTGATGTAACAAAGTCAACTATACTAGGCTGTTTTGGTCAGATATTTTTAATTTGGGCTCAGTCTTCCACACTGTGAAGCTTTCTGTTGGACAACAGAGACCTACTGAAACTGGGACCTGCACAGGCTGCGTAAAAAAAAAGTTAAAAAAACAGAGAAAGACACAGGCATTCTCCAAAGCTTATGCTATGGCTTCTCTTGTAAAACTTAGGAAAAGTCTGACTCTTCCAATCATTATAGATATATGATCTGTAATTCTATAGATACTATTTTACTTTGGACTCATGACAGATGATGTTATGCATGGCTGTTTCCTTGTATTGTACTTTATGTCCATCAGTGGAACTGAAAAAAATCTATGAGATATGCAAATTATGTATTTGAGCTGCTCTTTGAAAAATAAGGCAACGCTTTGATTTTGGTGAAAATTTAGGAAAATGAAGTATTATGTATCTGTCGAGGTTTTAGATTGCGGGGTGACAATAAAACCCTGGCAGATGTATTTTTAACCTCCTCTCCTCCCCCCACTTCCCCCTTTTGCCCCTCCCTCTTCTCCCTTCCCACTAAGGACAAGTGATCGGGAGGAAAAGAAGGGCAGAGAGAGAAGAGTTGGAAAAATTAAAAATGGTTTACTAATGCTACTAATAAGAATAGAGAAAATAATACAAAATGTAATGTACAAAACCAATCTTGAAAGTCTCAGCAACTGCAGAGCCGGCACCCGAAGTCCTGGATCGGACTCTGCAGCCAACCGGAGCTGGATTCAGTCTGTCACTAGGCCTCAGTTCTCAGGAATGACTAGCAAGGTCCTCTCCTAATGTCGGCCATAAGCAGAAGGGAAAAGGGACAAGATCCTCGTGATTTCCCACTTTTATATGAAGTATTCACATGAATGGAATGTTATACACAGTTGGTCAGTTTCTTAGTCACATGTTTCTTATTGCCCCTCTCGGGAGATGTCCATCCATGCTTATCAATAGCTTTGCATTCCATTGCTAGGTTTACCAAAATATGTATCTGGTTTTCCAGGAAAATGCAGTTAATATGAAGGCTTTAGCTGACAGGCAAAATTCACTAAAAGAGAAACTTGATTTTTAACAAAACCAGGACAGTATGTATCTTTCATGAGTAAAGATGTAGCCTCCCCAGTTACCTCTTCTTTTCTGGGAGATGTTCTATGCAAAACTGAAAACCTTTGAGTGCTTCTATTCCAGTTGATTTGAAAGTCAGATGTGTTAAGTTACTTTTGTGGTTGAGTTGAGAAACAGTAGTACCTTAAACCACTATTGTTCTTCTCAAAGATATTGTCTGTTTGTTAATCACGTCATTTGATAAATCCATGGGTCCAGATGGGGTGCACCCACAGGTACTGAGGGAGCTGGCTGAAGTCTTTGCTAGGCCATTCTCTATCATCTTTGCTAAGTCGTGGGAAACGGGAGAGGTACCTGAGGACTGGAGGAAAGCAAATGTCACTCTGGTCTTCAAAAAGGACAAGGAGGAGGACCCGGGTGACTATAGACCAGTCAGCCTCACCTCCATCCCTGGAAACGTGATGGAATAACTTATCCTTGGTACCATCTCAAATCATATCAAGGATAAGAGGGTCATTAGGGGCAGGCAACATGGCTTCACCAAGGGGAAGTCATGCTTGACCAACCTCATAGCCTTTTATGAGGACATAACTAGCTGGATAGAGGATGATAAAGCAGTGGATGTGGTCTACCTTGATTTTAGTAAAGCATTTGACAGTGTCTCCCACAGCATCCTGGCTGGTAAAACTGAGGAAGTATGGACTGGATGGTCAAGTAGTGACGTGGACTGCGAACTGGCTGAAGGAAAGAAGCCAGAGAGTTGTGGTCAATGAGGCAGAGTCTAGTTGGAGGCTTGTATCTAGTGGAGTCCCTCAAGGGTCAGTACTGGGACTGGTAGTATTCAATATGACTTGGATGAGGGAATAGAGTGCACTGTCAGTAAATTTGCTGATGACACAAAACTGGGAGGAGTGACTGACACACCAGAAGACTATGCTACCATCCAGCAAGACCTGGACAGGTTGGAGAGTTGGGTGGAGAGAAATGTAATGAAATATAACAAGGGCAAGTGTAGTCTTGCATCTGGGCAGGAACAACCCCAGGTTCCAGTATAAGTTGGGGAACAACCTGTTAGAGAGCAGTGTAGGAGGACGTCAAGAGACTGAGGACTATCAGGGAGTGTGAGAAGGAGAATGACTGGTGGAGAAACTCCCTAGCATTCTGGCCAGAAAGGCACCAGGGAGATAGCCCCTGGAAGGTGAGGGACTTGCCTGCGCTGTCAAGCAGAGGGGGCAGACCTGAGACAGCCCCTACCCTCTTGCTGTCGGGCAGAGATTGGGGACCAAAAAGACAAGGAGGGTTGGAAACAAGTCCCAGTTCGGCATCGCGGGCAACCCCCTCCTTACCTGTCTTGCTTCCTCAGGTGCCCCTCCATAATAGATTTGAGGTCCTGGATCTTGAAGGAGATGTAGGTGAGGATGTGGTGGAAGGCCCAACTATGAGATCACAAAGGAAGACGCAGTTGACTCCACACCTCCAGACTGCCTCCGATAAGAAAGAAGGAAGGATAATTGTAGTGGGTGATTAACCTCTGAGAGGAACAGAGGGCCCAATATGCAGAGTTGACCCTCATCATAGGAAAGTTTGCAGTTTACCTGGAGCTTGGATCAGGGATATCACCAGGGCACTCCCCAACCAGGTGCACTTGACAGACTAGGACCCAATACTGATCTTCCAGACAGGCGGGGAGGAAGCTGCATCCCGTAGTCTGAGGGGAATGAAGAAAGAATTCAAGGCCTTTGGACGGTTGGTGAAAGAGTCTGAGGCACAAATTATTTTCTCTTCCCTCCTTCCATTTTCAGGTGATGACGTGGGACAGGATTGGGAATTGGGCGGGACTGGACTAGATAATCCTTTGAGGTCCCTTCCAATCCCTAACATTCTGTGATTTTGTGAATCTGTGATTCTATAATTCTAGCCACCTTTGCAGTGCTTACTGGCCATGGGCAGTTTTGATTTGAGTATTCATTATCCATTAAGTTAAACCTCCTATTTTTGACATGTGTCATACATATGCCACTGTAGTACACCGGACTGTATGAAATCAGACTGCATCACAGTTTATATTAATATTTTTACAGAACAAATACCCCTTCCTCTAAAGTACTAGCAGGTACTATATTAAAATAATTACCAAAAATTACGAAGAATGCAATTCCTAGAGAGCTTTACTGAAATGTCTTAATTCTGGAATAGAGAAATGGACTCAAGATGAGCAATGTGGTTCAGCCTTCTAGACAATAACATTTATGCCAGTTGCTGGAGATGGCAATAATGGTTTTATTCTCTATTGTAATGTAGCTATATGTGAGTTGGGCCTACTTTATAACCACAGGCTGAATTAAATGAGTTGGGATGTTTTTCCTGACAAATCAATCAAACCGTAACATAGCAAAGGCCCATAGTTCAGTACTGAGATGATCTCAATAGGAAACTGTCCTTTACTGATAAGATACACTTTAAAGTCTATTAAAAAAAAAAAAAAAAAAAAAAAGTATAGCTTCTGAAAACAAAATATTCTTATGAAAAAATGTCATTACAGTACACCATGTTGATAAGATCCAATGATCCAATGTTGTTATGAGAGATCTTTTATAGATAGTATGAGGAAAATTTGTGAAGTGCTCATCTGGTGATAAGTGTATTGGAAGAAATTTTACTTCTGGAAAAAGTTTTATTATATTAAGGAAGATAGGTAGATAAATGTGCACATTCATAGTCACTTGAATTTTTTTTCTCCCATTTCATTCACTCTCTTAGCTGTAAAGAGGTGAAAGGTGTGATACCCTTATTCTCACAAATATGGTGCAGCTCTCACAGATGTCTATGTTTGTCTATATTTTAATGTTGACTGAAGAAAACAAGAGTGAAAAGGGTAAAGAATAGATTAAATTTACTGGAGAAGAGCAGATTACCATTTAGTGCATCACTATCAGTAGGGTGGGAAAAAAAAAATTTATACTATTCTACCATAAATCTTTCCAAAGATCTGTAGGGTGTATCCTAAATCACAGTAAGTACAGTCTGCAACATCACTCCACCATTATGGTGTTGCCATTACAGTATACTACTACTTTTAAGTTACTTTATCCTTTGATTTCTGTGGGGTTTTTTTTAAAAAAAAGGTAATGAGATGGAGAATCAGGTGCAATATCTCTTACCATTTCTTTTATGGGTTTTATACCAATCAATGGAATTCCACAACAGAGATGAAACTATTCCCTACTAGGCTTGGTGAATAACTTTTGACATTTTATAGAAAGGATGAAATTTTCTGAGCACCTTTTTAACAAAAAAATTCAATAGGTATATTCCATAATTGTAGCAATGGGCAGATAGCTTTGTCAAGATTTATTTAAATGCCAGCTGATCTCATTGCTTCTCTGAGATGTGGCTGTTACAAGAACTCTCATTAAGAAATCCACATCAAGTAAAATTTTCAGCTTATTAATGCCAATGGCAAAGCTCCCCAGGAACAGCACGGGCAGACAGTGGGGAGAGGCAAACGCTCCTCAGGACAGAGAGGTGGAGTGTGGTCACGTTTAAACACAAGTGTGGTTTAGCTAAGGTGCGAAGGAAGTTGTGTCTCAACTCATGGGATCCACAGCCAAGTTTGTCCAGTATGTACCCTTAGGGCAATGGTTTGTATAGTGCTTACGCAGGGTTGCCATGGTGTCTCTTCTCCCTTGTCCTCTCAGCATACAGCCCTGTCTGAGCTTTAAAAAATGGACAAGGAAAGTACTGCTTATTCTTCAGCCACTGGAAAACGAAAATAGAATTTCTTTAACAATAAATCTGTCATAAAAGGGTATGGGAGAAACAAGTGAATGTGGAAGGAGAGTTTAAAGAAGGAAGCTTTAACTGAACCTAAATCTGGTCCAGATCTGAATAGAGATTACAGGAAATCAGTGCCTGGCAGAGAAGCTACACAAGTAAAATAGATCGTGTTTACTGAAAAAAAAAAAAAAAGTTAACTTGGTTGCTTCTTGAAGCAGAAGTTATTGTCTTTTAATAGACAATAGACTATTTAGTAAATAGTGTTGCATACCTCTCTAGTTTTGTAGTTAACATACCCACCATACTTTGCAAACAGTCTCAAGAAGCAATTGCTTTAGACTTTTTTATTTTTTAAACTTTTACAGTAAAAATAATTTAAAACCACACCGGACCCTAAACCTTTTTCATGAAGCCTTTTGTCTGGTATATCAGAGACACAGCACCAGAACTGATATATTATAGACACAGGGGAACTGTTAAACTTAGGAGTTCTAGTAGCAGTTTCAATTGAATTATATTTACACTATCTTTTATTCAGTTGCTGCCTTTCTGACCCTTGTAACTACCAGACTTCTGAAGTGTCTTACAGGTGAGAATCCATATCTCAGGACATGTGGTGGCAGTATGTGGCTGGCACATCAGAAGATGTAATAAGAAAAGGGCTGCATAATGCTAACCTGATGTGTTAGGTATGCACTGCAAGCAGGCGTCTCTGAACATTTAAGTCATCCATGGTAGCCCAGCTGCAGCACTGCATGACCCCAACCCTCATGCCATGGTGGCGGCTGGTCAGATACCGTGAGCTCATCCATAACAGAAGGGGGTAACCAGTAGTAACTATCACAGAGGACGTGGCTGTTGCAACATGCCACAGTTGTACCAAGTATCTTTATCTGTAAGGTGGTAGTTAGGAATATAAGTCTAGTGTAGAGTACAGTATACTTGGCAGGTTTCTGTTCAATGATCTTTGCAGCCTTGTCAGACTGGATCATGCTAGATATATCCTGGGTTTTTTGTGGCAATCCTGTCTGATAATTTCCACCGACACAGGTCAGAGCAAGTGTAGTAGACTGGTTTCCAAGTCTGCCTTCCTAGATTATTAGATTTCTCACTCCCACTTGGCTTTCCATCTTCTCTCTGATTCTCACTCACTGCACTCCCTCACACACATGCAAATGCAATAGACACAACTGCTGTCACTCATTGTTTCAGCCCATTGCCTTTGAAATCCATTTGGTAGCTTCTTTTGTTACTCATCTTTTGTTTTCATCAGGAAACACATCCATCACTCCTAAGCCAGTTTGTTAAAGACTATGGAAATTAGTACTTTGCAAAAGATCACACATGTAATACGTATCACATAATAATTTCTTTGCATTAGAAGTCTTTTACTGAAGGTGAAATTACAGCTTTGAAGATACATGAAATAAAATTACATGGAATGCAGCACAAGTTTAGAATAAGTTCTTGTCCCTGTTTCTTGTATAACTAATAGGGTAAACTGAGAATAATAACTTCAAGTAAAATAGAACTTTTAGCCTGTGCCACTGGACCATTCTTCATAAAAATCAGTGGAAAGTTTATATTTATTTGGTATGCAATGCCTGTGCAAAATCGGGAGATAAGATTAGTTAAATCACTAATGCAGGTGTTCGAATATATGTAGGAATACTTCCTAAACCAAAACTCCACTTACAAGGCCGTAGTTACATCAAGGACTTAGTTTAAGAAGTGATTCCATAGGATTAAAAAAATCCCCAAAACAAATAAACAAACCAACCAAACCCCTCTGATCAAGTGTTCTCTTGGAATTCTCAGGAAGGCGTACACTAATTGTAATTGTTATTGCTCTAGTATAAAGTGTAACTGAGTTTGTAGCAACTGTAAAGTTTCTTGCTGCTGTTGAAATAATTAAGAACCAGTCTCCTACTTTACATTAGTAAGGGCAAGGAATACTATTCAGTGGAAGAAAGTCTTGCCAAAATACTTGAACTGTACAACAAAATATCAGAGATGTATTACTGCACATCATACTGGGATAGTAAATACTGAATTATACCCGATACACAATTTAAAATGTTTTTAAGCAATTTTATTTTTCCATTGTTCTATTGGCATTCATTCTTGTTTCATACTTTTTTCCATTCCTTTATACTGTTACTAAAATTATGGGAGTTCTTTCCCACAATAAATAGTTTAATTGTTAATAGCAATATTTTTTATTCCTATAGCAATTCCTATCTGAAGATCTCTACAGATTTTTAAGGGAAAATGAAAATTCATAACTCAAAAAGGGGTGTTTTAAGTATCCAGAAAACAAACCACAGAAAAGATAAAATATGCTTTTTTTTTTTTTAAATTTTTGGGGAACAGTTGAGTAACTAGGTAAAATGTAATGTACTGAGGAAAAAACAGAGACTCATTTAAACAGGTCTTGTTCTATGAAGATATTGGTACTGTCAAAACTAAGCAATTCCCTTGCCCCTGATAATTTCTGAAGTCATCATTTAGGAAATGCCCTTATCATGGTCAAGGTAAATGTAATTGAGCAGTCTCACATGTAGTTAACTGTATACTCATAAGTCAGAGTGAATTCTTTTTTATAAGTCATATAATCTCCTCAAAGAGCGGTATTTCGTTTTTCTTCTTTTCCCTTTCCCCTTTTCCCTTTTCCTTCCTTTCCCATATTTTTTAACCGCATGTTGTAAGTTAAAAACTGAGCAAAGTTTTAAACAGAAGATCAAAGACTAATGAATAGAGACCAAGAACCAAGTTCCAGAGTCATTAGTCAAGTAACTGCAGCAATTTGACTATGAGATGGTTGTATTCATCACAGCACAAAAAGAAAAACCTGGAACACTTGCTATAGAAATCCTTCTCAAAATCCAGATTAATTATGTCAATTTCCACTGCTGAGCCAAAACCATGGGTATAGCAATTAGCTTTTTATTGTGTAGATTGATTAGGATGATCACCCAAATATGAAAATTAAGGAAATTTTGATTAGCGCAGGAGCTTAATTTTTCTAACCATTGCATATCAAAGTGCTTAAAAGAGATGTTATCTGGGTGGTTTAAGAAATTGATGAGCTTTGCATCTGTTGTAAATGTTTTTAAACTTTAATGTAGGTGATCAATGTTTTATATATGCTTGTTGCAAACATGAACACTACTAATTAGAAGCTTTGACAGAGCTGTTTATATCCAGAGCTCAGAAAAGGACAGCAGGCTAACTGCAAACCTATGATATACCAGTATTTTTTGCTAGATGCCCTTGCAGGTAGAAAGATTGATGACTTACTGCTTAACACAGTATTAAGCAGTTTTAAAATTTAACTCTTTGTACTTATTGACCTTAATCATATTTTCAATCAGTCTCTATACTCACCTGTTCCACAGACTTGTTTGAGTTTCCAGACACATACCTTAGACCATAACAGTAAGCAGATGGGCTGTCTTTGTGCTAGTCTTAACAAAGGCTGTGTGCCTAATTAATTTTTCATTAACTTTTTTTTTGTCCAGTTCTATTGCAGTTCAAATCCAGAAGTACGGATAACTATTGTAAAGAATGTAATAGCACTTTGGCAGTCAGTGACTGTCAGGTTAGGTGACTGTATTACTACTAATCACACAAGGAAGTGCTATTTACATCTGCAAGTATTTGGATATGCGCAACCTGTGCACACACAGGAACAAATGGTAGGATTCAGGCTTATTGGCTATTTTTGCTATGGGCTTTGGTTAATATCATAGCTGAAGGCAGATATTTGAGGAACGAGTGAGGTGAGATTTTTCGTGGTGGTGGTTTTTTGGTGGTGGTTTGGTTGTTTGGTTGGTTTTGCCTTTTTTTTTTTTTAATAGTGAAGATGGCGATTTTTTTTTAATTTTTTTTTTTTTTTTTTTTTTTTTTTACAACTGTTACAAAGCAAAGGTATTTGTGAGTATTTCTACTCTGTTGCCAGATGTTAGCTAGAATATCAGATGAGCTATTTAAGGAAACATTCAAAGGTTGGTGTTACAAGACTGCAGCTCTCTGACAAAGTTTATGCAGATCTAAAGCAGGGCCAGTCTGCTACTTCATTGAAATTGAACCACAAAAGAAAATAAGTCCAGGTTTTCCACAACTGTGAAATATTTTCTCTGAATATCTCATCCCTTCCATTATGACTCATGTTCCATGCACAGCAATGGATTCCTGATGTTGATCTAAGTACCTATGTGTTTGTTCAATGTGTTGTCTTTCTTGGCTCTTTCAATACAAACATATCACCCAGATCAGGGAGAGGGAAAACCCATAAATGATCATTTGATGCCTGCCTAGGAGGAGACCATCATGGTTCACAATATGACACAGGCTTCTTCTGAAAGCTGAGTTCTTATACCGCACTGACAGTGGAGGTGGTGGCCAGAGTTTACAGTAGGATGTATTGCAAATCAGATATGAATTCTCTTTGAAACTCATGTCAATCCAATACAATTCTTCCCTCTCAACCTCCTTGCACCCCATGTGATTCTTTGTCCAGAGTGTGTTAATGAGGTTTTTGGTCATGTTGAGCATCCTGAAGTCCTACCAAAATGGTTGGAAACTGAAAGCACTCAGCAACAGTTAAGTAGCTCAAGTAGACAGAGCCATTTTTTATGTTAATGGAAGCTGAGTTTGCTCTACAACTAGACAACAACTATTTAGTTAGGGCTTCTATCTTTCACCTTTCACTTTTTATGAAAACATCTGTCCCTGAACTATGAATGTCTAAATATTTAAAAACTAATGTAGTGGTGCACACATTTGGGGTTTGAGCTATGTAGTCTTTTAAGCATCCTGGTCCCTCCTTCTCTTCATGTAAGCAGCAGGCTGCACATGTCACCAAAGTTTAAGCTCTAACCTCCTTTCCCCTCATCTGGGCAATGCATAAAACTGTCAAATGATTGAGTTGTGAAACTCTCACAAGTGGGTGTGCTGGCATGTTCTTGTCTCCTGACTGGAGGTCCTAACCCTCATTTTGGTCATGTGATGGATGAAATAAGAGAGATGGTGTACACAAAAAAAATATAAGAAAACATGTGAGATCCTCATAAGAGAGCATGAAAGATGAAAGATGATGTTTTCCAGAAGAATTCATATTTGAAGGGTATTGAAGCATCTCTGAAAAAAAGGATGGCAAGCTTCTGGTATATATCAGATGAATGAATTTTTCTGATAGGCTAACCAAGTCTGTATCTTGCAAATGCCTGAATTAATTCAGGCTCCATTTATGGCAAATGTTTGTTGCCCTTCAGAGGAATTTATAATTGCCTCAGCTAGTTTATGCAGTTGACAAGTGGGTGTACATACCTTGCATTTCAAACATAATAACAGTCTTTCAGGAGAGCTATTTTGGGAGCGGGTGAATTTGCATACCAATAACAAGAAAGGAAATTGCATCCACCATTGAGACACAGGAAAGCAGAAAGAAACAAAATTGATAAAGGGAGCAGAACAGTCTTGCTCTGTGGCTTGCTTCTGGCTGTAATGATATAGAAGGTATGATAATAAGGCCTACACCCAAGTCAGACAGGCAGAGTTCTCTCGGTACCTTCATCCTCTTAGTACTGACGATGACTTGAAATGGACTTCTGTGTGCTTTTGAAAGGTATTCGGGCAATGGTGTTTTACTTTGCACCAGTACCTGTTACAAAAGAAAGATTATACTCCAAGTGTGTGTTATTTTCTCTGCTATTATTTCCATACAGCTTTAGACAAGGTGATAGTTTTTATAATTCTAAGAAGTAGCAAGGACACAAACACTATAGCTTTGTAAAATCTAAAGGCAAAGTTTTGGTGTTAATCTTTACTGAAGTGGACAGTTTTAACCCATGCTGAAATAGATATATTTAGTTCCTTGTTCTTATCCTTTTGTTTGTGTAATGTTGAGTTTCAAATATATTGTAGAGAATTCCATCTTCTTGGAAGAAGAGATTATATGTGTTAGAGGTGATCAGGTAGTTCACAGCATAACTGATTTTACTAGAGCACCCTTCTCTTTAGCTTCTTCTTGTGTCACACTCTTCCAATGTTCCCATGTCCTTTCAGTGTTTAGTACATACTCGTTTTGAGTATCCATTCAAGACCAGATTTCCTAAATGTCCTTCACCAGTTACATTCACCCATGCCTGTTTTCAATTTGCTCTTCTAGCTTCCAACTGTGTTCACAGTCATCCTTCTTTCTTAGTCCAAACAATTATCTTATATGCAAGCCCTTGTAGGCTTTGTTTGTTAGGTGGAGAAATTGATAAAATTAATCAGATATAACGTTTCAGAGAAAAACTTGTCCTGATGACCAGCATGTCACTATTGCTAGCCTGCCAGTGTCTAAGTAAAGGCAAACTGCCCCTTTCATCTGACTGCTGATTCCTGATCACACCTTCACTGTTTCGTTATGGGCTCTTCAGTGCTGTAGGCAGACATGTTAATGATGTCAAGACTGGTATCAGTGGGAACGCGCTGTACGAAAAACTCCACAATTTAATACTCCATAATTTATTAATTTAATTTAATAAAAAGCAGAGTATTTCCTGGATAGAGCAGAGTGAAAGCATGTTTTCCATCAGGCCAGCAAGCAGGACTGTTAAATGGCCTTTTGGAAGCCTGGCCCATTACGTAAAAGTGATGAGCTGCTGTGCAACATCTGTATAATGCAAGAACCTCCAAACTGACTGAGACCAAATGTCCCCCTAGCCCAGGATCTTTCCCTTGACAGTGGCCAAAAAAAGAAGTGTATGAAAAAGTTTAAGGAAAGGGTGAATACAAACTAATCTTTTGAGAAGACGCTTTGAGCCACTAGCAAATTGGGACAGGTCAGGGTATCCTGCTCTGGGGTGATATAGCAACTCTCAGTCTTCTGGGAGTGTTGACTGCAGTAAGAACTTGCAACAGTTCAAATATCCCGATTTCAGCATCTCAATGACAATACCAGTTGAAGTTTTAAATAACAGGAGATGACAGAAACCAGGAAAATATTAATGATTTCACCTTGACTTCCCATGGTCAGGCTTCAGTACTTTTGGTCTAGATTAAAATCATTCCAAGAAGGGAATATATGAAGATTTAACACACAAGTAAATGGGAATAAAATGGCAACTGACTGTTTCGTTGATTGTATCTTTGATTTTGCTTTAATTTTGTACTAGGAAGCAAGGAATAAGGACTGGAAAGCTAATTAGAAGAAAAACAAAACAAACAGAGAAAAAATACAGACAAAAAAAGGTTAAGTAATATCTGATTATTTTCCAGGAGGTGGTAAGATTGGGGGTGTATATTTCACATTACGGAAAATTAAGTCATAGATCAAATCCAGTGCAGGATTAGTTTTAACAAAGCCTGTTATCTTTAATGGAACTGTTTATGGCTACAGAATTGAGTTTACAAAAAATCTTTGCTGATTTGAGTGCTTTTGATAGGCATCTAAAGACACAAAAGATGCAAATTCTGCAGATTTATTTTTAAAAAGTTTACTAATGTTGTCATGGATAGATGTGAATTAGTGGGGCAATTGTAAGTTTGCAAGAAAATATTCCTAGGGTAGATAAAGTATAATAGATTCCAGTTCTCTAGGAGAATTTAATGGAACTTGTCATGAGAATCCATTGTTAAAATGAATGGCTTATGTTGCTTACAATGATGTCTTATCTAGCAGTCAAATTTGGGTTTGACTTCCGAACAGATTCTGACTAATTCTAACATAATTTCCTAACCCATGTTTTCATAGAGCATACCATAGCTTCAAGATTAGAACTTTTTTTTTTTTCTAAATTGTGGTGAAATTTTTGTTAAGTTGATAGCTTACCCTTTTCCTTCTCTCAAAATAAAAGAAAAAACAGAAGTCTTTTCACCCATTTCAATCATGTCTTCTAAAGGTAGCTTACAAATAATTATTAAAAAACTAATAAGAATCTGATTCACTCATAAGATGTTATACTTTTCTCCTTTGGAATACCTGTACAAACAGGAAGCACAGCTTTTCCAGATTGTTTTCTGTAATATTACTAGTTTTACTGTCAAAGATTTTTTTGTTCAATAGGTTTTGTTTTGTTTTGTTTTTCTTCCAGCATAAACTGAATAAACATCTTCCAGGATAAATTACAGAAACAAAATTTATTTACCAGACACAGTAACTTTTCAATACATGTAAGGAAAATCCTCAGTTAGGAAGCTTGAGGATAACTTCATGAGTTGCTTGAGGGAGGGCTTTGTTTGGCACAGAACCATCCTCACACACTAGTTACATATTTGTGAATGGAGCTGGATGCTTGGCTAATAGGTCACAGTGTAGTATCCAAGGCTGTAGTTTTACCTTTATGAGCTGCTTTTTCAAAAATGCCAGGATAGTATTGACAACCTGCACAGAGCTGCTGTTGATTTAAAAATTCTCTGTCACATTTCTGCTTTTCTATTACTAAAATTAGCTTTAGTTGAATATATTAATTGAAATGTCTGCTCCTGAGGAAAACACAGTCCTGTTGTTCTGATCTGCCTTTTGATTTATAAAATCTGGGAAGAATAGTTTTCATTGACTCAACCCTTAAATCACAATCTTTAATTACATTTAATTTTCTTCATTTATTTATGAAGATGTTGCTGTAGCTGTTGTAAAAATAAATTTGATTTTGCATTTTTTTCATTTTCAGTCAAAAATTGGTAGGGATTGCAGCTTGTGATATCATAGGAAACTGTACAGCTCTGCCTTTGATACCAGTGTTATACAAATGACTTCTCCCCTTGAAAAACTGTGTAGTGCAACAATTCAAAACAAGAAAAAAAGCTGTGATTCCTTCTTTCCTAGAGGCTTTCCATCATTTACATTCACCAGTGAAAGGTTGGCATGTACCTCAAGGACTAATGATAATGAAAAATGTTGTATTAAAGAAGAGAAATCTCCTATAACTTGCATACTAACACACTGAACTCATTACAGCTTGTCTTACTACAGCATGCTCTTTTATGTCTGCCGTAATGCACTTCATTTTCAAGAGACTATGACGTGCACTGATTCTCTAAGCATTCTTTCTCTTCCTTATTTTCAAAAGCTGCCTTTGGTTGTCATAAACTACTCGCTTACGGGATACAAATTAGGCACTAGGGTTTTCTGCAGTTTCTGACTAATATCAACATCTGAAAAATTATATTTAAGATGTATCTGGGGTAAGTAATTGTTTTCCATTTTCCTAGAGCAGAGTACATGTGACGTTGTAGCTCAGGAACTGCCAGCAACCTCAGCATTTTTATTAAAATAGTGAGCTGTTTGTGGCAGAGGCTGTCTTTTTTTCCATGATTCAATTTTTGTATAACATTTGCAAGGAAAACTGTGTTCATGGTTTGACATTTTAGGTGATACTATGTTATGAGTACTCAATACTAAATGTACATTTTTGAAGGGTTTGTAGATAAATTGTAATAATTCACTCCAAGTTGAAATTTGTAATTTCTTGGAAGTGAAGTATTGTTTTGGTTTTGCTATGTACTATTTATATGTGTGGCCACAGCTCCAGCATTTGCCATGGCACCTTAATTTGCCATTCAGTAAGGTGTTCAGTCCTCATGTAGTTTTCTCCTGAAAATAAAACCCAACAGTATTAATATTCCTTAGCTGCATTCTCTGGAAATAACATAATGGATAACTCTATGCTCTCAATTTGCCTTCTGTTTCACAAACAACTCCCACTGAACTCTTTACTCAATAAAATACATAAATATATTTGACTTTAAACCAATCTGAAAGATAGAAGAATAATAGAAAAGTTGGAAATGCACATATGAATGTCTACAACATATCTCTAAAAACTATTTCTGCAATTGATTTTAAGTGACCTGTGTCAAAATCTTGATGAAAATGGAAAAATGTCATGCAAAGAATAGTTGAATACTAGTTGCAGTTTTCTGAAGAGCTCTGCTCCAGTAACTATGAAAGCAAATTGCTCTGATTAAGTGATAATAAAAGTATGTTTAAGATATAAAAGCATTCCAATTCAGTCATCCTAAAGGATTTGTCTGTTAGACATACACTTTGTATTTTAAGATATATTTTTACATTTTGCATTGAGTATGTCCAACTTCATTCTTTGTAGTTCTATAAACTCTGTGTTCTGTGCCTCTTTCGAAGATAACAAAGGCTTTTGAAAAGAAACTCAGCCACTTGACATTATGCTTTAATATAATATTATGAGTTTGACCTAGACTGCTGTTCTCAACAGAAAAATTACTATAAAAATGACATGATGGGTTTTCTGAAAGGCAAAAAGAAGATTCGTATTGAAGTTAAATAAAGGCTTAACCTATCCAAAAGCTATCTTTAGAACACTGAAAACCTGATTTCATTTAGCTGCATCTCAAACCTTGTAAATAATGTAAACAGTATTTTATTTTGTTCCTATAATTGAACAAGAAGAAATATAACATAAACTAACAGTGCACTTCAGTGCACTGCATCAAAACATACTCATCACTTGCCCCTTTTTTAGATGGCATACCCTTGAGCATTAAGACAAATTTTCAAAAACAATTGAACAAGTCAACATAAACTGAATGAACTGTGCAATGGCAATAAATGTTCCTTCAGTTCGCCATTAAAAAGAAAACAAGAAAACCTTCTACAACTCAGTAATATCTGCAAGAACCTGCTTGTCTTGAAGTGAGCCTAAAACAGAAAAGATGTAAATGCTGAGATATCATACATTCCTCCTACTAAGTGGTTCTTTTTGGTAAACAAAAAGGCAAGGGAAAGAGTTTGATGGAAGGAATAGAATGTGAGAAAAGATAAAGGTCAGGGTGAGGCTGGAAATACTTTGGAGAAGAGTTTGGGAAGAAGTGGAAGGAAACTTCGAATAGTCCAGAATTAAACATTGATGTTGACTTCAGTGTTCATGGTGGTGTCACATGTCTGCATGTACAGGTTACCAAGCAGTCAAAAAATATCAGTTGCTGGTACTATCGCACTATTTGTGACAGTATTTTTGTGTTACTTGGCCTTGCCTCATTTTTAGACCATGCAACACATTGTTAAGCTTTAGTGAATCCATTGTGAATCTGAAACCTGCCTCTTTTCTGTGCCCTGCAAGAAGATCAGACTATGTTAGTTGGGGCTAAACAAAAACTTGAATTCAAGAAGAGGTAGGACAAATAGTTATGGCAGCAGAGATCACTGAATTTAGACAGTGCAGCCTCTCAGTATCATGTAGGGATTGCTGGCTCTGGTATGATTGCACCTTCTCCAGTCTGGCTGCACATGGTTTGTACAGGCTTCCAAAAAAAACCTCTGCTATTTGCATGCCTGTATTTAAGGTAAACTAAAATTTATGTTGGTTTGCCTTAAAATGCTCTGATACATATTCTGGCAGCTCAGAAGCTGAACAATTAGTGAAAAAAAGATATCTTTGTAGCATGCCTGAGAGGGAAAACTGCAAGTGGTAAATTGGTCAGCCACCCCAAGCCTTACCTTGCCTTTCTGAAAGCAGGTTCAATTGCACGTAGTCAGTTATTGATGCTCAGCTGACCCTTGGGTAACCCAAAGCTACTTAGCATATGTAACCTTAGCTTTCATTTTAAAAAAGCCAGATTAAGCCAGTGACAGAACTTTGGATCCTGCCATTCCCAGATCTTTCCTTTTCAATTATGTACCTTATATGCTTCAGTGAATATGAATGCACTAAGCACATTTTTTAATTCTGAAAGATTTCATTAAAATTTGAGCTCAAACAGCCCACCAAGATAGGGCTTTAATCCTTCAAACTCTGATGTTTGCAGGTCTAGGTCCTCAACTGACTTCTTTTTCACTTCATGGAAATTTAATGCAAAGTGCTACATGCCAGTGACACATCAGAAACAGTTATGATTTTTCTTTTCATTAAGAAAGAAAAATCAGAATCTGATTTTAAATGAAAATATTAAATATGTTGAACCAATTCTAAGTATTTCTTAGTGGGAAATTAGTGCACAAAGTTATATCTTCATGTAAATGTAAATTTCAGCATTATGTTAATGAAAATAAAGTTTTAACTGAGTAAAATCTTGTCTGAGCTTAGTATGAATCCAGTAAAGGTATTTTAGACAAATATGAATCTCTGGGGAAATACCTTTTCACTCTAAAAAGTCATAGTAGAAGAACCACTCTGAAATGTACTAGACTATGTTTTACTGTTTCCTCCCTCTTTGCTATAAACAAGTGTTTACATCCAAACCAACCCAGATAGGTGAATGCACTATTGTTAAAAAGCAAAAGGAATAGTCAAGATAGACTTCATCACTTGAAAAAATTTTAAAAAAAATTAAAAAAATAACATAGAAATTTCTTACCTTTGCTATAATTAATGGGTGAAGTGACCAAATCAAGCTGAGATACAGAAATTTTCTGCCATTTTATGTCCCACAAAAGCAAATGAAGACATTTTCTCCAAACAGCTTTGCTAACTGAAAGAACACTCAAAAAAATGGGAGCACTGTGGAAGAATGAAAGTAGTTTGAAGTCAGTAAGATAAAGCTGAATCATTTGGGATTATCAGAAACAACAGCAAGAGGACTGAAAACAAAACTTAGAAAAATGGTCAAAAGTACATGCTGCAATAAGCCAAGACAGAAGCTGTGTCTTCAGAATATTCATAATTTCTTAACTGGAAACGTTGAGTCACTTGGAAGCTCAAAAAACAAACAAACAAACAAAAAATAGTAATCTAAAAATACTAGTGTCAAACATAATACTTTTGTTACTTTTTTTCTATTCTGATTTATAGAATAAGTGTAGAATTATATTTTCAATGTTTTTCTCTCCCTGAAATTAAGGGTTAGAAACTTGGCTTTCTTTTTGAATTGAAGTTATATTTTCGTGTAATACCAGGACTGGTACGTAGGAAAATACAAAATGTGTGGGTAGAGATAGGGATCAGACAAAAAGAACAGCTAATTACATCAATTAATGTTGCAAACTTGCAACAGAATGGACATAACTGTGGTCCCACTGGCCTTGTTCCAATTATTCCCTTATTTTGAATTCATTTTCAAGCATTTAGAGACACTATAAAATTGCAAACCAAGTGGACCATAATAGGCCCCTAATCTGAAACAAAAAAGAAAAATCCAGGTTATATGCTGGTAACCCAGTATAAAGGGTCTGTCTTGACAGGAAAGGAAAAATACCCTATTGTTCAAATTAACACAACATCTCTCATAGAAGTATTGCATGCAGCAAATAGTGATTCTCAGATTTACATGGATCATAGAATCATAGCATTTCTCAAACTGGAAGTGACTCCTAAGGATCACTAAGTCCCAATTCCTGCTCCTTGCAGGACTACCTGAAAGTAAACCATATGACTAAGAGTGTCATCCAGACACATCCTGAATTCTGACAGGCTTGGTGCTGTGACCACTTTTCTTGGGGGGTCTGTTTCAGTGACTGATCACCCTCTCAGTGAAGAACCTTTTCATAATGTCCAATCTGAACTTCCCTGACACAGCTTTATTCCATTTTCTTGTGTCCTATTGCTGGTCACCAGAGAGAAATCAGCACCACCCCAGTTCCCGCCTTGAGGAAGTTGTAGACTGCAATAAGGCCACCACTCAGTCTTCTCTTCTCCAGGCTGAATAAACCAAGTGACCTCAGTTGTTCCTCATAAGTCTTGCCCTCGAGACATTTCACCATCTTGGTTGCCCTTCTGTGGACAGACTCTAATAGTCTGATGACCTTCTTATATTGAGGCTCCCAAGGTGGGGCAGTGTAGAATGGGACAATCACCTCCCTCAACTATCTGGCTATGTTGTGCTTGGTGCACCCCAGGACACGATTGGCCCTTTTGACTGCCAGGGCACACTGTTGACTCATATTCAACTTGCCATTAACCCAAACACCCAGATGTCTTTCCATAGGGCTGCCCTCCAGCCTCTTGTCCCCCACTTTGTACCTATAACCAGGTACTTTCCAGGACTGCCCTGTCCCTGGGGCAGAATCCAGCACTTGCTCTTGTTAAACTTTGTATTGTTGGTGATTGCCCACCTCTCTAGTCTAGCCAGATCTCACTATAAGGCCTCTCTACCTTTGAGGGAGTCCACAGCACCTCCTAGTTTAGTATCATCACCAAACTTACTTAATGTACATTTAATTCCTGCACCCAGATAATCTATAATAATATTAAAGAGCACTGGCCCTAACATTGAGCCTTACAGAACCCCACAGGTGACTGGCCACCAGCCTGATGCAACCTCATTTACTATACCTCTTTGAGCCTGACCTCTCAGCCAGTTGCTCACTCAAGGTATTATGGACTATGTGCTGGACATTTTGTCCATGAGGATGCTGTGACAGATAGTATCAAAAGCTTTGCTAAAATCCAAGCCAGATCTACTGGCTTCCTGTGGTCAACTAGATGAGTAACCTTGTCATAAAAGGCAATTAAGATGGTTAAGTAGGACTTTCCCCTTGTGAACTATAGCTGGCTATGACCAATGACTGTGTTGTCTCTCAAGTGTTTCTTCAAAAACTCCCAGAATAACCTTCTCTGTGATTTTACCACACATCAAAGTGAGACTGACAGGCTTGCAATTACCGGGGTCTTCCTTTTTACCCTTCTTGAAAACTGGGGCAACATTTGCCAGCTTCCAGTCAACTGGGACCTTTCCAGACTCCCAAGACCACCAAAAAATAATGGAGAAGTTTCACAATAACATTGGCCAGCTCATTCAGCACCCAGGGATGATAAGATGAGAGTAAGCATGCAGGATGAATTTCCAAGAATATCTATCTAAATGATACAGCATCCTCAAAGTAAACAATTAAGAGTACCTTTGTCATGATAAACAGTCTTTGTAGTTGGCTTCATGTAAAAAAAAAAATAAATCTGTTAAATTGTAAAAAATCTTTAGATATTTCCAATTATATACCACCCTGAAAGGCAGCAGCAGTTAGCTGTCTTAATGACAATGGGAAGTGTCAAATAATACAGAAAAAGACAAATATTCTGCATTGTTAATCTTGCAACCTCTATATGAATAGACAAATGGCTTGTCTTTGATAACAACACAAAAAATAACTCGGTGTTAAGGACACCAAACGATACTGCAACTTTAACCAAATAGTGCATTCGTGAGTCTATGGTTGTGTTTCCTCTGTGGAGCAGACCATTTTATTCCTTTGTTGATGAATATATTTATCAGGCATTTGTTAAGATGACAGATGACCCTGTGCTGTGTAGGTTGCCCCGTTATCAAAAAGGCCAAAATTGTGGCAGTGACACCAGCCATGAAGCCATATATTAATAGACTGCACCCGTCTACTTCTTCTAATGTCACTGCATGCAAATGGAAGGAGAGAGGAGAAAATAACCTGTGCTCCCAATTCCCTCACCAACCGTAACCCCATATAACCATAAGCCAATACAAGCCCTAATAAGGACATGGTTACACTTACTTAAAAAGAAAAAAAGGCTTTATAGTGGCATTGCCTAGACGTGAATGTGGTGAAGGAGTCCATGAATGTAGAGAAGGAGTTTCTCAGGGTTGTAGTCTCTGTGTTAGTGTCACCTGGTGCAGTACATGTTTTTCTGATACATCAGTTGTTAAAACTCATGGTCTTTCATTCTCATACTGGGACTGTGTCCTCCCCTTTCTGTTTTTCTATTTCCCATTGGAAAAGAACTACAATAACATGTGTGTATATCAATGTAATTATTCCTAATCTAAAGAGTCGTAGACTTGAATTATTTAAGAAAGGCTTTAAGGGATGTACTTGAAAGAAAGAAAATGTGATAAATTTGGGAGCAGTGTGTTTTCTCAGGCCATTTCCTGTCTCAGAAGTGCTGACTCGGAACACTGGCACTAGTCAGTGTGTAAAATAAAGCATGCACAGAAGAGTGTGGTCAGAAGTTAATTTCAGCAACAGATAAAACATATACATTTGACTCTGTACTGAAGGGACCAGGATCATGTACATTGGTATTTACAAGTTATTAAGGGTATAGTATAGTAACGATCAGCTAAGATGTAACCACTTACGTTGACTGTGTCTAAGGTTCAGATACAGAAAGACTAGTTTGTATTTGGCTCCTGACTTTTCATTTCACTGGGATGGAAACCTAGATGGGAACTAGGAAGTTAAATATCTTACTGAATTTAGATTTTCATCTTCCCAGAATCACAGAGTGATGCAGGGGGCAAGGACTAGTAATTTCATTTTGTCACTCAGAAGCCACAAATCTGATTTAAACATGTGCCTGAGGGAATTAGGAGTCTCAGTACCAGTGTTAATTGAGTTGCAAATTACACTTGACTTTGTTTACTATTTGCTTTATCTTAAAGTTTCTGTTGCTGTATTGCACAGGTTTAGAAGTAAAGGATAATTGCTGTACCATTTGTTCTGTAGATAATACCAGAATTAGCGATATACCAGCATAACTGCTTTTGAAAACAGAAAAAACATTAGCACCAACATTTGTTTTCTGTGTTTACATATGAGTAGTGAAAATAAAAATATTCTGATTTTACACTATAGCTGGTATGGGCTGTCTAGTAACCAATGTGAGCAGACAGATTAAATCACAATTTCAGTGTTATATTAAGAAACATGCCTACTCCTTGACACAGTTGCACACAACATATTGCTCTTGGCAGCATAAGTCTGCCATTAGAAATACAGAGCATATTGTAACTACTGTTTTTCTCTCTCACACACACACATGCATAAAACCATTAAAGAGTAAGCTACTATTAAGTATTCGTGCTTTGCTCTGGTTAGAGCACAGCTTCACATACAGTGGAAGTAAAGAGCCTCTGCCTCACTGAGGCTACGTATCACTAGTCAGCTCATGTGTAGTACTCTGCTTCTGGGAGAAGTAAATCCTGTGCTGGTCCCTTTGGGGGGCCCTGGTAAATTCCTGCTGAATCCCTGTGGGCAACACAATGTTATATGAGCATCCTGAAATGATCAAAGTAGTGAATTTGGAAACCAAAATTGGCAGTCCTGACTTTGCCTTGTTTACTCCTTGTTTACTGATTGGTTTGGGGCAAGTTCTATCACCAAAGTTTATTATGATCTGTGTTTGCCATATGTACTGCATTGTTTTTCTATCTTACCACTTTCCTTGAGAAGTGTGAGTTTAGTATTTTGAAAGATATTTTGACTAGGCCCTTTTTTTTTTTTTTTTCCCAAATGGAAACTCTGTTAAAGTGTGTTGAAGGCCAATGAAAAAGGTTCCTTACAGTTATGGAAGACAGTAGAGTTTATGATGGCCCTTATTTCTTCAGAGAAACTATTTCATGGTCTTGAACCATTTCCCCAGTAAATGTCTTGTCCTGTACAGGTGAGCTTTATCTTTACGGTGGAAGGTTCTACTGCAGTGGAAGAGAAAGCTCATGAGAGCAATCTTTATCTCAGAACTTCAGGTCATTTATTAGCTATGTTAGGCTTATGCCACAGGGCACTTTAAGCATGAAGACTACAGGCTAAGACCAAGTAATTTAGTCTATTTGATCTCCTTTTCCCCATGTAGAAGATAAAAGAACCATTTTTACCCAGACTTTTCAGTTTGACTTGACATCCTCGGGCAGAAACCAGTATATAAATGCAACAGTATTGTATGTTAATTTGTATTTGGCAGGGATTAAAAGCAGCAACTTGCACAGTATGAAATCTTAACGTTTGTAATATACTTGGGACCTATACATAGTCAAGAAAGTGCATGCAAATAGAGCACACTGTTTATCTGCTGTGACACATAAACACAAAGATATTATATAAAGCATATTAAAATTACTGCTTTTTCTAGCAAACACCAGTTTCTGTTATGCTTTGCCAAAACTGCAGATGGGAGAATTATTTCACAGGTTTTTCATGCCTGGATTGGCTGTTGAAAAAGTATATAGGAGACTTTTGTTCCAGAAGAAGTATTCAGGATGAATCAATAAATCCTAATGTCATCTATGCTGCTTTCTGCAGTCTCCATTTCCTTCTCAGGCTCTCATTGCAAGGTTATTAGACTTCTACATTCCAGCCAAGTAAATTGGCACAGGCAGACTTTTTTCCTCTCTAGAAGACTGTGAGTCATGTTTGGGAACTATAAGAAGATGACATCCCCATACTGATGCTGTGATTTTTATTGGTTCTTAAAGTACTAATTTCCTTGACAATACTAATTATTGCCTATTAGAAAAAGAATTTTAAAATGCATTCCAGTGGAATTATTGCAAAGGTCCTCTGATAAATAATTAAAAATATGTGCATTACCATCCTGCAGAGGAAAGAAGGAATGAGTCCCTACTTTTCTTACTGCATTTGAGACTGAGATTGTGATTCCATGATGAAGTCAAGCCAATTTTAGATTCCTGTTTGGGATTATATAAGCTGAAGTAATAGGATGCTAAGGGCTGATCCAGTATAAACTAAATATTGGTTCAACAGTGCAAAAAAATCCAACCAATCAAAGCCAGTGATGATGGATTTACTTCAACTTACACACCTTATGCAGAATCAGGTATTGTTCAGTGGCTTCACTCTAACTTGATGCTGGAAAATGTCACCTATTCTCACAGCTGGTATGAAGCCAGCATAAAACATAATGGTGGGGTGAGTTATTTATCATGTACAGTGGTTAATTTGACAGAAATGCAATTGCATCCACATGTCTGAACTAGATTGAATGTGCACTTTTATGTTTCCAGTGGCACATAGATCAGATACTAGTGAGCATGCGGCCATAGCCTGGAAGGGACTGTCCTTTGGCAAGAACAAAAATACAGCCTAGCTGCAGGTAAAACTTCACTTCCATGATCTCAGTAGAATTATATTACTGTTTTTCAAACACACTCTCAAAGAGTGCTGTAAAAATGTAGCGCTATTTTTTAGCCACTCTATCCATACTCCAACCTCACATTTATTTGAGAATCCTAACCTTGAAGTTTAAAGAAGAGGGAAAAAAAAAAACATGTTTACAGCCATTTCTTTCCCATCCCCTAAGAAAAGTAACCTTACTATGACAGAGAGTAGAGGGCAAGGTCTGCAATATTATCTGTGCACATACCTATCAATTTCAGAATCTGAATTGCCATTCTCTTGCAAAGGCAATAAACACAGTAATATGTCTTGGCTGAAAAGCAAGAAATATAATAGGTTTGCCAGGTAACAGACAAAAAAAATTCTGCCTAGAAAATAAGCAGTAGGGTAATCTCATTACAGAAGAACATTCAGGAAATTAAAACTAAAAATGCAAAGTGAATATATTTAAGCTAAAGACTGTTAAAACCCCAAACATATTTGTATCAAGAGCAGAATGACAAATGACTGTTATAGTGTAATCCTCCTCTTTCAAAGTAGTGGTGGTTTCTGATGTTCTGTTGATTCGTTTTCAATCTCTTGATTAGATAAATCTTCTGCATAGATCTCACACCTGTAGTAACAGCGAATATATTCTAGCAATAAAAATGTAGGGAAAAAGAGAAAAGAAGCTAAATAAAAGAATATGTCTTCTAACAGCTCAACTGCCACACTATAAGGGCTTATATAGGAGATCTTTGTGATTTGTAAACCATACTGTCTTTGTTCTTTATTGAACCCAAGAAAAACTAAAATAAATAAAATGTTTCTGACAAAAATACCAACAACACAATATTTGTCGATCATAGAAAAATAGAACAGTTTGGGTTCGAAGGGACCTTCAAAGGTCATCTAGTGCAACCCCCCTGCAATGATCAGGGACATCTTCAACTAGATCAGGTTGCTCAGAGCCCCATCCAGCCTGGCCTGGAATGTTTCCAGGAATGGAGCATCTACCATCTCTCCAGGCAACCTGTTCCAGTATTTTACCACCCTCACTGTAAAAAATTTCTTCCTTGGGTCTAGCTTGAATCTCCTCTCTTCTAGTTTAACACCTTTATACCTTGTCCTGTCATAACAGGTCCTGCTAAAAAGTATGTCCTCATCTTTCTTATAGGCCCCTTTTAAGTACTCGAAGGCCACAGTAAGGTCTCCCTGGAGCCTTCTCTTCTCCAGGCTGAACAACCCAAACTCTCTCAGCCTGCCCTCATAGGAGAGGTGTTCCAGCCCTCTGGTCATACTGTGGCACTCCTGGACCCTGACCAACAGGTCCATGTCTTTTCCGTGCTGAGGGCTCCAGAGCTGGCACAGTACTCCAGGTGAGGTCTCACCAGAGCAGACTAGAGGTGAGAGAATCACCTCCCTTGACCTGCTGGCCATGCTTCTTTTGATGTAACCCAGATTATGGTTGCTTTTTGGGCTGTGAGCACACATTGCAGGCCCATGGCCAGCTTTTCATCCACCAGTACTCTGAAGTCCTTCTCCACACGGCTGCTCTCAATCCCTTCATCCCCCCGCCTGTACTGAGACTGGGGGTTGCCCTGACCCAGGTGCAGGATCTTGCACTTGGCCTTGTTGAACTTCATGAGGTTTACATGGACACACTTCTTGAGTTTGTCTAGTTCCCTCTAGATGGCATGCCATCCCTCAGGCATGCCAACTGCACCACTCGTGTTGATGTCATCCACAAACTTGATGAGGGTGCACTCAATCCCACTATGTAACTGATGAAGATGTTAAACAGTAGTGGTCCCAGTATGGACCCCTGAGGGACACCACTTGTGTCCACCAGTGTCCAACCAGATATTGAGCCATTGACCACTACCCTCTGGATGCAACCATCCAGCCAGTTATTCATGCACCAAACACGCCACCTGTCAAATCTATACCTCTCCAATTTAGAGACAAGAATGTTGTGGGGCACCCTGTCAAAGGGTCAGTAGCCTTTCCTTTGTCCGCTGATGCAGTTATTCCATCATAGAAGGCCACTAGGTTGGTCAAGCAGGACTTGCCCTTGCTGAAGCCATGCTGGCTGTCTCAGATCACTGCCCTGTCCTCCATGTGCCTTAGCATAGCTTCTAGGAGGATCTGTTCCATGATGTCCATAGGCATAGAGGTGAGGCTGACAGGTTGGTAGTTCCCAGGGTCATCCCTTCTACCCTTTTTAAAAATGGGTGTGATGTTTCCCTTTTTCCAGTCACCAGAGATTTCACTTGATGGCCATGACTTCTCAAATATCATGGGAAGTGTCTTGGCAATTGCATCAGCCAGTTTCCTCAGGACTCTGGGATGCACCTCATCAAGTCCCATAGACTTATGTGTGGTCAGGTTCCTCAAGTGGTCATGAACCTGATCTTCACTTACAGCGGGAGGGACTTTGCCCTCCAGTCCGTCTCTTGCAGTTCATGCATTCAAGAAGTGTGTGAAGAGAGCTTACCCATGAAGACTGAGGCAAAGAGGCTGTTGAGTACCTCAGCCTTCTCTTTGTCCATTGTTACCAATTTGCCAGTCTTGCTTATCAGGGGGGCTACACTTCCTTTGACCTTCCTTTTCTGTTTGACATACCTGTAGAAGCCCTTGTAATTCTTTGTGTCCCTTGCCAAGTTCAGCTCCAGCTGTGCCTTGGCCTTCCTGACCCCACCTGTGCAGAACAGGGCAGTGTCCCTGTACTCTATGTAAACAAGTACTAAAAACTACCATCTTTAAAGATTTTTTTTCATTTTTCTTTTTTTTTGTACTCTTGTGTGTAAATGGAAATTTATAGTTTGACTAACAAATCTCAGTCTTCTCGAGCTCATGTTACTTGGACTCAAAAGACATAAAAAATATTAAGGGATTTAGAAGTAATTGCTTTCAACTCTCTCATTCTAAATGGACCTGTTGCTTTATGTTCATTATAGATTTAAAATATTTCCATGAAGAGCAGTGTCATGGTACTGGATTTCATCAGTGAGGTTTGCCTGCTATGACTGTTTACAACATGAGCCTGGCTGTGTCAGTGATGACTGAATATTACCACATGGTTAAATGCCAGTATGCAGCTGTTTGTTTCTCACAGTTTCATGAATCACTTAATCTCTCACTCATGCTGACCATTTCTCACTGTTCTTGCAGCAATAGTTTGTCAGTAGTATCTTATGTCTCAGTGTATTTCAGTTGTGCAGCAAAGTATTCAGTAGATGGAAATGAGGCTCCTTTGACCCCATCCTTTCCAAATGAAGTTTGGGTGCTGCACTTGTCCAGGCCTTGGAGTTTCCATTCAGTTTCCAAAACAAAATAAAAAATAAAATATTAAAAAAATATAAAATAATTATATACATATATATATACACACACACATATATATATATAACACCACAGTACTGGAAGTCTTCTTACTCCAGACTTTGAATACACATATTTTTGGGTTTAGCTCTGGAATGAGCCCTGCTTTAATCTTCAGGAAAATATCTTTTCTTACTTGTAATTCTGCAATCACTGTGGATGACTCTAAGACTACAGTGCATAACTTTCCAGCTAGCTATAGTTTGTTTCTTGAGATCAGGAATGGTGCTGCATCACATGAAACTTTTCCAGGAGAACAATTCTTCTTTTCAGTCCTAGGCAGTACCTACTTCTCTTCTGCCTTTCTAATGATATTTAGAGTCAGTTTCTGGCAATGAAAGGCTAGTTTTGGCTGAAGTTACTACTGCAAAAGCTTCTGCCAAAACTACAAAATCTGCCTGGTAGAAATACGTCAGATACATATGGCTAAGGGACCACACACAATTGGCAGAAGCGTAGTGTAATGTGTGACACAGCAATGGCTGGCTAGCATCTGCCTGGTATCTCCTTATGTACCAGGACAACAAAGCTGTTACATATAATATCCAAAAGGAACATACGTACCTTGGGCAAATATCTGCTGTCCATGCTGTGAGCAGTGATTCATAATGAACTCAGAACTGGCTGTATGAATATAGCTTCAAATGCCGAATGATTTAGAATAATTATACCAACAAATATCACTTCTAAATTAATCTTTTGTTTCCATGTCACTTCACTGGATCTTTTAATTGTCCAAGACATTGTAACAGGAAAGCAGACCATCTCTCAAGTTAGCCCATTCAAGTTGTTAAAGACACGACTCTTCAGGCAGCCTGGGAAACAAATATTGGGAGATTGTCACTTCAAATACCAGTGACTGACAGTTCAAAGGAATGGATGACCTTACGATTTAACCACTTATCCCAAATATTTCTCAATGCAAACTAAATTAAGCTGAAAGCAAATGAAAGTAGGTAGTTACAAAATCCAGAAGAAGCCACAAGACTGCAAGGAAGAGGTGAATAGGGAGAAAAAAAAAATCCTGTTCTGATTATTCTGCTAACAAGCTTCTATATCATTAGGCCAACAAGCTGGCAAGTGCTTCATACTGTTCCTAGTTGAGGATCATGGCTCTCATCCAACCCTTACATTTTCAGGCTGTATCATGGGAAGAGATCCTAAAGCCAGCAAATCCTACTGTCTTTATAGTCCAGATAAGTCTTTGGAACATGGTATCACCTAAACCCTCTCCTCCTTATATATTGATCTCACCTGGTTTAGACATTTAGAATTGTAAAAACAGGTAGAAACATGCCTCTTGGATACCTTTGCGTCCCTTTGTGATCAAAGAATGAAATAGACATTTTCAGGGAATGATTCATCTGCCTTGTTTTAGACACCTATATTCAAATGGATCACTCTGTAGGAGTACTTTCTTTCTAGTGCTTATAAAGGAAGCCCAGGTTCACCAGCTTACAGGTAGACATCTGCATTCTTGGTCAATAAATCCTTATTTTACAAACCTTTCCCATGTTTGCCCAAGCCTTCAGCAACCTCTGATAGCTGTATAGAGCATAAAATTCTTTCCTACAGGTCTGGAAAAAGTTTAATCCCAAAGCTTTCTTATGTGTGAGCTTCATAGGTCATACATGTGCATGTTAATCCTAATTGGTCAAATTAAATGATCGACAGTTGTGCATTAAATTAATGACAGGGCTTTGTTTGTAAACAGACACTACAGTGGCTGGTGCTATTGTCAGATCCTGTGCTGGTAAACAGGGTGCAGTTCAACAGCTTCCCTGCTTCAGTCATTCAGTGCCTTTTTCTAACAAAGGTTCTTTCTGCCTTTTCTTGAAATAAAGGCAGCATATGTTTTTTACTGCTTCTGGTCATTATAGTTGAACTTCCAATTGTTTCACAAAAAGAGCCTGTGGTAACTTCAGCTGACTTGTTATTATAGTGGAAATTGCAGCTGCAGCTGTTATCTATGTTATGTCTTTAACTGTCATGTAAAGTTGTATTCGGAAACAGGAACGACGAGCTCTGAAGAGAAAATGTCAGTATGTGAGGAAGAGGCAGACTGAGAGCATAACAGTGAACATTTTTTTCATGTTGGAAATAATATCCTTATCGAATCTTGAGAAAAAGTCCTGAGAACCTAAAAAAAAGTCTTCCTGTATCCCAGCCCCCACACTTTTTTCTTTTTTTTTTTTTTTTTTTGGAAATAACTTTTTAGAAGTCAGTGTAACTGAAAATAATTTTTTCCTCAAATCATATCTTTGATCCTATGTTGAACATTTCAATAATATTATCACCTTCCTATTCCTCTGAGAATAACTAAACCTTAGTTTTAACTTGCATACCAGGTGGAAGAATTTGACATGAAAGAAAAGTTTCTAAACTAGTTTAAAGGGACTGAGAAAAATGTGAAACCAGTTCAGAAAAGAGAACAAAAATTATTCTAGATATTTCTAAAAAAGCCTTTGCAGATACATCAAAAATAGAAGTGAAGTGTCATCTTTTATCAAGGGTATCTGGCTGTAGGAACTGACTTCCAAATATAGACTTAAAAACAGTCTCATCTCAGAAATCTGTAATTCAAGACCAAATTCTTGTGTAGAAGATGTATGATTTTCAGACATGGGCTCTCAGTCTTGAATTACCAGGTAACTTCATTAAGTTCTATGTCTTTTGCTATATGGCAGATCGGACTAGGTAGTCACAAGCCCTTATGACTTGAAAATCTATGAAATCTTCAACTCTTGCACACCTGGCAAAGAACAGTGCACATCACTTCAGCATCAGGACTCTAAAACAGGGGTGTCAGACTCATTTTCACTGGGGACCACATCAGCCTTGTGGTTGCCTTCAAAGAGCTGAATGTCATTTTAGGATTCAGCCCACGGGCCTTGTGTTTGCCACTTGGTTATGTACATTGTACTCCTTTATCACTGACATTGTCTCATAACAAAAAAGACATACTGGTTTTTTCTCCTTGAAACACAAACATATTCATTTTCCCATCTGTCATTAAATTGTCTTCCTTCTGCATCAATCTTTCTCTTATTGGACAGTTTGGGATTCAAATTGTTCCATCAAAGATGGTATGGTGCACCACCTAAGTAAAAGACCAAGATGTCTTTTAGGACCAAGTTAAATAATAGTCAGGCCCTCTCACACAGGCTCAACTTTCCTTCAACTCCCCTTCTCCATAAGCAGCAGTCACTCTTTCTCCATCAATTCTCCCCTTCGTCTATCCCAGTAACATTCTCCTTATTCCCTCATTGCCAGTTCCTTGGGCAGCAACATTATCCTTAATGCCATTCCCTGGCATGAACATTCTCCTCATTCTTCCGTGGTGAAATAAAGAGAATGTACCTTTGGAGGTGGACTTGACTACTGATATTCTCTTTTTATCACCCTAGTGAGGAACATTCTCCTTATTTCAACATCTCCCCCTGCCCCAGTCAGTAGAGACATTAACTTTTTTTCACCATTACAAATCCTGGCAGGCACTTTCCTTCTTACCCCATCTGCTCAAGCCATCCCCTCTTAAAGGGGTATTCCCACCTGGGCAGTCACATTTCATTTGATAAATTAACCAGATACATGAAGTTTAGCAAGTGGCCAGGACTGTGGGACTATGCCTAACTACTGCTCATGCCCCAGAGCCGTCTGTTATTAAAGGTGCAGCCACCACTGCTGGGCTGCAAGGCTGGCCATATCCATGGAAAAAAACGTAGAATTCATGAGTGGGACCCTGGCTGCTGGTTACAAAATATCTTTTTACAGGCACTGTTTAAAAATAACATGTAATTGCCAAAGTTCATGTATCTGGCTAATTTATTAAAAAAAATAAATGAAATATTTGCCCAGTTGAGAGTACCCCTTTAAGGCCAACTCCCTCCCACTCCCGTTGTAATTCTTGTCTTTCAATGCCCCAAGGCAGTTACTGGTGTCCCTCATCAGTCTCACCCATTACTCTTCTTATACAGACTCCCCGCTCTCCTGTAGCCATGGCTGCAGCTCCCGCCATACTCCTGCTCCTGCAGCGCAACACGTGTCACACATGCTGCATATGTGTCACACACGCTGGCAGGAGCAGAGAGACTAAGAGCTTAGCATAGCTGGCAGGTAGAAACAAGGTGCTGGGATGGATAAAACAAGGTGGAGGGCTGGATTCGGTCCACAGGCTGTGTCTGACACCTGTGCTCTAAAACTTGCAGTCCAGGAAAGGACCACTTAGTAAGTTTGCTCTTACTTGTTCTCACCTACCTTCACTCTTGAATTGGAAGAACACAGAGGGTTCTGTATCTCTGCTACACTTGTGTAAGTAAGGTCCATTGCTTGCATGGAACAGAGTGTTGTTGCTTTCCAAGTGCTGTCAGCAAGTACTTGTGAGCATTAGGAGACAGGGTTTCTGGCAATGGCAAAATGCTGCTGTCTGTATCTTTAATCTTCACAGCTCATAGATGAAAGCTCCAACAGAGTCCTCAGCTCAGCAGAAAAATGGAAGACAGTGAGGCAATATTCTGCTTTGTGGGCTTTAGCCTGCTGTGAGCCATGCTGCAGCCTCTACAGAGATCCCGGCTCAGTCCTGGTTGCCTAATTCCAGTTTTTACCCTGCTTGCAAAAGGCGAGATATAAGATTATCACACTTTCCTTCCTCAGTACCAGGAATATCTGGATGGCAGTTTACTGGCAGTTGCAGTCCAACATCTGCTGCCTTTTATAGCTGATGGACATGTTCTTTCCTCTGCCACAAGGCAGAATGTCCTGCTGCCTCCTGAGCTTTCCTCAGGCAGTGTTTTGTGCATGTGGGAAATGTTTCCTCCTGGTTTGCAGTAATCTCCCCCTACTGTGAATTCAGGATAAAGGCATTCTGCCCCCCTGCTTTTGATTTCGGTCTACTACCGATTTCAGAGTGATGCAAGTTTCAAGTGATCTAGAACTCCCCCTTTTCCTAAAATCAACTAATCCCTGCTCTTCAACAAAAACATATGAGGAATTATAAGAGCTTGAAGAAAAAAGAGATGGGAAAATAATGGGAGGATAAGCTGATGGCTTAAATAACTGTGTATAGTCCCTTTAAAACAGGATATTTTATATGGACAGAAGGCAGTAGCTTTTCATAATTAATTGTTAACATGTATAGCAGATAGATAAATTGTTTAGTATGTTTCTGAAGATAAGAGGTCTTGTTCAAAAGGGAAGCTCGAATGAACATAAGGACTCATGTCCCCTAAAGATCAGTCAAACCTTATTTGAGTACTAGAAGCTTGTAGGGTTTGAGCATCTCCTCTGGGCATTTACGTTTGAAAGTGTTTCTGCAACATTGTTTATATTCTGCAAATTGGAAAGCAAAACCAGTTATTAAGAACAGTAGAATATTATGACAGAAATTAAATTGCTTGTCTATTGAAATGTCAAGAAATGTTTATTGCCATGTAATTCAACACAATTCAACAATGATTCATGAACCATATGTATATATTGTACTGCAAGTCTGACCAATACAGCTAGTAAACATAAGAAAGCTCCTAGTCTTACTATTCCAGATGTTATAGTTTTTTACACCAACCAAAACATGTAATTACATGTAAGATAATATGCTGTTCATTAAGTATTTCCATTAATACAACCAATGCATTCTTAGGTTATATATTTTGCTAGAAGTTTTGAGGTCTTGGAGAGTCAAAACATTAGTTATTTTTCATAAACCTGTCTTATGTATGAAGTTATACTGAAATCTTATACAAAGAAGCCTGAAATTTCATACAACTTAAGTAACACTGCTTACAAAGCCATAAATTACTTTAAATTCTGAAAATACATACTGTCAAATATTTTATGATAATGCATTCAAATCATCATGTGAGGTTAATTGGACAGATACCAGTGGTTAATCTTTGTTAATTTGGAAAATTACTAGAAATAATTTACAGTTATTTTAAGTCTAATACTTTAATACAACAGGAAATTTTATGATAAGATTGACCATTAAATTTATTATCTGAAAAATTATTTTTAGATAAAACTAGTGTTTAAATGATGAAAATAATTATATTTGTTAGCATTTGAATTAACTTTGATTCTACAGTTTTACTGAAGGTCATAGAGTTTAATTGACATTGATGAAGTCTTATATTCAAGTGACCTATGGTTGACATTAATAATGACAAAAACTTCTTTCTGTTAGAAGAGGATTACCATGGTAGACCTTAAATAACTCAGCTTTTTCAGTGAGATGACCTTGTTATTTGCATTATTCATGGTATTTCCAACAGTAAATATAAAGGAATATCAAGAAATACTGCTGACACTGAGATGCCCATAACTCATGTCAAATTGACAAGTGTTTAAAGGAACAAACAGTCTATATAAGTGTACTATGGTATTCTATGACTGCCCGTTCTAGTCTGAGTAAATTTTTAGGAATATTTCTGAAGCTTTTAACATGTTGTTTTTTGAAGCTTCTTTGCTATGTTCAAAAGGTGCAAGAAATACAAAATTGGTAAAACGCAATGAAGAGATTAATCAAATCAGCAGGAAGATGTATGTGTATGCTTGTGTGAACAAACTTTAGTAAATAAATGGCAGGATTACTCAAAATATGATAATTTTAGCTGCAGTGCCAGAACTTAGTATCATGACATCATGGACACTATGACAGAGAAGTAAAGGGAGGTGCTGAAGTTTTTCAGCGTGAGACAGAAAGGAGTAAGGAAACTGGCTAAGATTCTAGGAGGAAATGACAGTGGACAGGCTTGGGGACTCAAATTATACTCGTTCAGTCTGTATGGAAGAGATCCAAGCATTTGCAAATCTTTAGGCAGTATGTAACATTTTCTTTTATCCTTGTTGAATCTGCCAACCAAATGACTGCAGACAAGTTGTCTGCAAATTCAGCATGGTGTTTTTACCTCACCAGGTACATGTAACAGTAGTGCTCAACAGATAAAACACCCTTGGGCATGTGTTTCAGTAGCATATCAATATACTGGTCTTTGTTTTAAAAACAACATGAGGGATCAGGGATGGTGAGCTGCACAGTATATTTTGTAAAACTAGCATTCTACTTGTTTGCTAGAATATTAAGAGTGTGTTGGAATACTTAGACATTTCAGCATTTTCAGGGTTTTCTTTTTAGCCAGAATACCTAGAAATATTAATTATAAACAAAGAAACAAAACCCCCACAAATTAACAAATTCAGACAGTAACTAGATGCTGCCACTGTTTACTTAAGAAACCATCAGCTATAAAAATCCAAGCAGTTAGAAATATGAACATCCATATGCTTAGATGCAAATTAATGCTTCTATGGCAAATGTCTCACATCCTCTTCATGCAAATGAAGTCAAAGCCAATTTTGTTGTTGACTTCAGAGGGAGGTAAGTACTCACCCTCCAGAATAAAGCTATCAACATCTCTACATTTTAAACCTATATGCATATCTCCCAGAGGTAAGCAAACTGATGCATGCTCTCTACCTGGAGCCTAAAAATTATGGTAAAATTCAGGGCATGAGATCAACCCCGATTCCTTACACAGCCCTCTTGTTTGGAATGTATTCTTACCGTATAGTCTTCAGCATGAAATGTCTGCCACCATTACTCCAGAGCCTCAGGTTGTTTTCTCTGTAGCCCCTTTTCCTCTTTGCTGTCCATAGGCATAGGCAAACATGGAAGAACAAATGGGCTTTTTGGGAAAGGTTGTGTTTTGCGGTGTGCACGCTGGGGAAATAAGAGAGTATCATATGAAAGATAATAGGTATAGGCTCTGAAGCACAGTGCAAATGGGGGGAAAGCAAAGAATGCTGGCTGAGGATGACCTCCAAGTTAACCCTCAGAAGCAAGATAAATATATGAGCTTAATCTGCACACTGTAAAAGTAATTGAGCTCATATTTTAAGGCACTAGCAAAGAAATCAGCATCCTCTGCTTAGTGAATGCATTTTTTTTTCTAGTTAGTTTAGTAAAATTGCCATACGTAGTTCATTTCCTGGTTAGGTTTTTGCTTGTTTTCTTTTTGATGGAATGTTAGTATCTGACAGGTGAAACAAATGTTGTTTTTCTGGACATCTTTAACAAATGTTAATGAATCCTGATTGTGTAAAAGAATACTGCACTATTATTGCTGAAAGGAAACCTCAACAGTTTAAATATTGGCATAACCTGTAATTAAGACTACATTGCAGAAAAAATTCTAAATATGAAGGAAGCATTCTTCAAAATTGTAGCAACTTGATATCTAGTCTTCCAGAAAAAGGCTGGCAAGGCCTTTTTTTCTGTACAGAATAAAATGATGCATATAAATGGTTGTATAGATAGATGTAACATTTTGAGGTTACATTCATCCAATACTATTTCCTTGTCATGCTTAGTTTACCAGCAAAACTAGAAATTATTTTTCGTTTGTTTCCTGCTACTCTTAGCCCTGCAGGGTCAGGCTAGTTTATGAAAATCAAACTCTTCTGTCTTTTTGGCTCTATCTATTGTCATTTTGAAATTGCTAACACGAAGAAGTCCATGATCATACTGTTTTTCGTTATGAAGCTGTTGTTGTTTATAATTTATGAAGCAGAAGGGTACTGGGTTTTGTTTGTTTTCCTCTCCATAAGCTTCACTGATCCTGTAGGTCTGAGAACAATAATAATTTTGACTGATAAGATGAATAAACAAAATTTTGCAGTCATAGGTGGAAAACACTTTAAAGAAGTAAAGTTTTGAACCTAACACTTCAAAGATATCTTTCTTTTCCGAAAGTAAATACAGTATATTTTGAATCTCAGGATGAATTCAGCCATTAATGTTTACAGGTTATGACAGGAACATGCTTCAGGTTTGGGGCCTATAATTCTGGTTTGGTGAATGCCTGCTCATTTTTTATTATGACTTTTCAGCTTGTAAACTTACTGTTTGGCTTACTAGCCTCTTCCTGAGCTGAAAATAATTGTCACTTGAAATGTTCATTGTCAAGCACTCTACTGACTTGGCAGACAGAACAGCAGTATGTTTTCACAGAAGATGCACGTTTGGGGAAGACAGAATCCCCTGGTCTCTAAGCTGGCAGACGTGAAAGCACAGCTTTCTAGGAGAGGAATCATATAGTGTTTTTTCAAGGAGCTGTGAAGCACTCATTCATGCTGGAGCAGTAGTAATCTTTGACTTGGGAGTAGGTTGCAGGTCTTTAGCCTGAAGTCTGAAGCTCTCTGGGTGTGTTAAAAGATCCTGCAAATCTCTTACTAATAAATTACATACTCCAGTGCCTCATCACAGTGCTCAGATGGCCATGTTCACCAAACCTTGCCATGAGTATGTGCATTGGAGTGAAGGGATGGCACAGTTCTCTTCCCCTTGACAAACATGATGCAAATGACACTGTGGAGTGTGACAACGGGACAACCCGGGAAAAGATGAGGTGCTGCTACTACAACAACTCACCCTGCCTGTGGTGCCTCTCTTGCCTCAGGAAGCTTTGAGCCTGTGGTATATTTTACAGTAAGCTTGTGCTCCTGTGTTTGAGTGAAGCATTAGACTAAAAAACCCCAAAGACGTGTAGTCAACTCTTCTGTGCATTTGCAGACAATTAATTCATGTGGTGGGAGGAGGGATGACATCTCACCTTTGCTGATAGAAGAATGTATGTGGCTCATCCATCAGTGTTCATTATTACAGCATGGACCAGGACAAATAAAGGCCTGGACAGGTTGTAAGTTCACTCAGCCATCTTTCTGAGTTATCCTGAGGAAGTGTGACCTCTCTGTGGGCCCAATTCTCTTGGGCACAATTTTGTGTTAAATGTAACTACACGATAAGGCTATATCAATATGGGAGCTGATTCATCTCTGCCCAGTCTTAAGCATAAGTGAAATGAATATGCAAGTGTCTATACTCACCTAGACAGACAAAAATTGTGCCTCATGGAATGCTGTTGTAGAAGTTTATGTGGGAAGAAGTTAAGTCTTTACCTTTGGAAGGGTCACAACTATTTATATAGACATGCAGAAGTGGTTGGACTCCTTGAAGAATCTGAAAGTCTCCAGCGGACTGGGACCTTCCTACAGGTGCCCTCTGACTGTGGCTTCCACAGCAAACAGTTTGCTGAGGGACAGTTTGCAAATCAGGCCTTGGCATGCAGCTATTGATATAAGTATGTGATGGGGAGTAGATAATAGTGCCATATTTTTCAGGTATGGAGCCCTCAGGGCTTGGTCAGGGCTTGTCACACTGAACTCCAGGCATAAAAGAGCAGAACACCTCTCCTCTTTCTCTTCCTCTCCCTTACCCTTACCTTTATCCTCACCCTTTAACCTTTGTCCCTTTAACCTTTCTGAGAGTTGTTTGGCTGCATCTTTTTTGTGGGAAGACACTCAGATCTTATCCATAGCCCTGGCAAATCCTTTCTGGAGAGGGGTAAGAAGTAACTCATAGAATCATAGAATCATTTTGGTTGGAAAAGATCATATGGATCAAGAAAAGACCATTAAGAGTCCAGACATAACCTAAATCTGGCACTAAACCATGTCCCTAAGAACCTCATCTATATGCCTTTTAAACATGTCCATGGAGGATGGCTCCAGCACTACACTTGGCAGCCTGTTAGAATGCTTCACAACCCTTTCCGTGAATAAATGTTTCCTAATATCCAATCTGAACCTTCACTGGTGCAAACTTGAGGCCATTTCCTCTCATCCTATCACTTGCTACTTGGGAGAAGAGACCAACACCCTCCATGCTACAACCTCTTTTCAGGTAGCTGTAGACAGCAATAAGGTCTCCCCTCAGCCTCCTTTTCTCCAGGCTAAACAGCCCCAGTTCCCTCAGCTGCTCCTCATCTGACTTGTGCTCCAGACCCCTCACCAGCGCTCTCTCTAGTACCTCAATGTCTTTCCTAGAACAAGGGGCCCAAAACTGAAAAGTATTTGAAGTGGGGCCTCAGCAGCATTGAGTACAGGGGGACGATCATTTCCGTATTCCTACTGGCCACACTATTTCTGATACAAGCCACTATGCTCTTTGCCTTTTTGGCCACCTGGGCACACTTCTGGTTCGTGTTCAGCCAGCTGTCAATCAGCACCCCCAGCACTTCCCCTGGGATTTTTTCTTTTTTGAAACCATTCAAAATATGCAGTTTTCTTCTTACTGGCAGCCACCAGGCACATGGGAATGCAGAACAAGCAAGAATTTCCATTACTCTGGGAGCTGACTACACAGCCAGGAGTCAGATTGAATTCAGTTCCTCAAGGTTAAAGTATCATGAAAAGTAACTGCAGTAAACCCCCCTTGCTCCTTTGTCACTGTGCCTCATGGTGACCTGAAGAGATCACTTGACAAGATGAGAGGGGTGTTTCGGAGACAGTCCAATCCTTAGGCAACCTTAAAGTGAAATCTGTACCTTAACTACTGAAGAATCTGCTGCAATTAAAAAAGTCAGGACCGGACTTTTGATAGATCAAATGGAGTACTCTACTAACATGTCTACAACCTCTTCCCACCTCTTCAGTCCTTCAGGGATGTTACTGGCATAGCTGTGGTAGTCTGCACTTTGCTGTGCCAGCATACGCTCTGGAGCATTGGTTTCAAGTGTTGCTTTATATAAACTGCATGTTGGCAGGCTCCAGGCTGCATAACTAAATCTAATGTAAAAGCTGTATTCTGGACTCTCTATCTTATCATTTCTCAAACTGAACCCAGCTGCTTCTGTGCCTTTTCAGACTGCATCGAAGCACCAGGTAGAGGCAGGGAACTGCACCCATTTTTTATGCTCGTGCTTTAGACTGGGACTTTTCCAGGTTTCTGCACCCAGCAACGTAAATTGCGACAAGTGGTGTTTCACAGTTGAATAACTGCTACTTTTCATTACTGTGCAGTGAGGGGCAGAGGTATTCCACACATCACTTCTGAATTGATTGAGGTGCTCTCTTGAACACACAATGTTAGTTTTATTTTTAAAAATCTACAAAGGAGCAAACTTTGCCCTTGTTAGCGTTCTGAGAGAAACAAAGCACAAAATTAACAAAACATGTATAACCAAGTTGGAGGAAGAAAAATAAACTTAGGAAAGAATGTCAACTAGGATAATCTACATCTTCTCATACTTGCCTGGAACACACATGAAATAGTTTTGTGGGACGAGCTCAGAAAAATCAATATTCCAAATGAAATGTCATTGGAATCCTCTTCTCATTTCAGCTGTGGTCTCAGTGAGAAGCCGTAATGTACCCATGAATAATGTTTAGCTTCAATCTCCTTTACAGCCTTTCCAAACAGATGAGCAATTTTTGAAAAGCAACTGTTGAAGATGCATTTTTGCCTCTTCATCAAAAACGTATAAAAATGAAATATATTGCAGAATTTATTGCAATATATTACAAACGTTCATGGTGATCCAATACAGACGCTTCTTTTTCTCTGTGGCACTGACCTTCAAAAGTGATGATGTGAAAAGCCCTAGGTTTTATGACAGCTTAACTCAGAATACATTACAGCTTCTATATTAACATGTATTTGAAGCTGCACTGTAAACTTTGAATATGAAAAGAAATGCTGTATCTCATACTCCACTATAAAGTTTAAATATGAAGAGAAAGCTATTCATGGAATATTTGTGTGAAATGAAGTTCCCTTTTTATCTTTCCCTACCATACAAACAGCTCTTTCTGGGTGTTCCATGAATTTTGCACGTTAGGTAAATCTGATTATCAACAATGTAAAGGGCACCAGAGAAGCAATGCATAGACCTGCATGATACAACCACGTGTAGATATACTGGACATTTAACAATTAGGTTTGAAAGCAGGATTCCAAGACAAGATGTGTGTGAGCAACAGCTATGAGATGCAGGATGTCTGTAGCTGTAGATAACTTTGTGATCCAGTTCTGTCAACTTGAGCCAAACAAACAACTCTACCACTGCTCATTCTGGGACATTTGCTGTCCCTGTCCCAGTGATGCAAAGCTCAAGAGAACTACATAAGTTATTCCGCTCCGTAGTTCCTGATTGCCTGTGGCCCTTGCCCCTTAGAATTGCTGTTTGTCTCCATCTGTTGCCGGCCCTAGACTTCAAGGCACTATTGCCACCGCCAAGGGCTCCAGGGCACTCCTCTAACCATGGAATGGCACTAGTGGTACTGCTGTAGCCATGCAGGCACAGCTCTCCTGCCAACTTTAGTGGTTCCCCAGAGAAACAAGGAAAGACACAACAACCATTCCTGGAAAAAAGGTGGGTGTCTTTTGGAAACCATCACTTAAAGTTGTCAGCTTTGTTACTGCAGGTGGCAGCATTTTGCTGCCAGGAGGAGGGGGAAAGACGAGAACCGATGACCAGGAATGACATTCACAGAGGCATTGAGAGAGGGCATGGTTTGTTCTCCACCTGGATAGTTTTATTTATCTTTGGGTTCTTTCCTACATTTCTTTGTGTTGCTTAACATACCTGCCTCCTCCATGTGTATGTGTGTTGTTTTGCTCCCATGTGTTGCATGCCTGCACAGCCTGTCAGGAAGGAATTACAGCTTTGCTTCCATGGGCAATGCAGTGAGATATCTCTGGCTGAGGTAGTGCGCTCACCTCTGCAGGTGAGGTGCGACTGATAGGAGGTCACTAAACAGTGCTGGCAGTTCCAACTGGGGAGAGGGCACCTGAATTCACTATATCCATCACAGAGACAACACAGACAGGATTAGAGATAAGCCTGAATAGCAGGTAAAGAGAGACCTGCAGAGAAGGATACTCACTATTCACCTAGGAACATCTTTATGAAAGAAAGGCTTTGTCTTTAGGGGCACCAGGTGTTACCCCAGTGCATGCAATTCCAAAAACTGGATGCTCACCTCCTCTATGCCCTGTGATTAGCTCAGACGTTGATTGTAAAATCAAGGATGGCTCGTGATGGAGTAGGAACCAACAGGGTAGGGAAGAAACCATCTCCTGCTTTGAGTAGTTACCACCATTTTTTGCCTTACTCCTGTGTGGAGGTCACAGGGTACTAATTTCATCACCTCCTGATTCAGATAAATGATCCTCAGAGGACGTGCATTGCTCACAGATTTTGTGCTCTGAACTTTATGTAGCTCATTGGTAAAAACAGTGCACAGTAATGAGTCTGTGAAGCAAGTCCAGAAAGAAGATTGGAGATCTGTAGAAGGTGGGGTCTGTCATTTGGATCATACTGGGTTTTGTCTCAAGAAGATGAGTTCAAAGCAGCACTTGTTGCTTAAATGTGGCACAGTCAAAGATGCAAAGGAGCACAGGATAATTTGTAAATCCTAACATCATATTAAGGAAGATTTCCAGGTGACTACACAAGAACCTGGAGGCTTCTGTTGAACACGCTTGTGGGCACTCCTGTCATTTTAGAAATACTATCTGTGACTCTAGGGTAGTCTTCTGGAATGTATTGCTTTAGCTGGCTCCCTTCCCTTTTAGAGATGATTTCCAGTGCATCCCATTTCTTTGAAGTAATAAATGTTGATCTGCCTTTATCAGTTGCATCTACGGCAATAAATTGAAACTTTCATATTATTCTCCTGTCTGGAACCAATTCTGATGTTTCTATTGTGCAGACACATTTGGGACATTTCTACATGCTGTTTCAATATTTTCAATAAAGATATAAGTTAAACTTGTGCTCAAAACATCCAATTGGGAGCATTATGGATATGGGCAGTGTGGTGCTTAGACTAAGCAAACCAGCTTGGAACACATTACCTCCTGCTCACTGCTGTCTAATAAGATTGCCTGCCTTCTAATTGTTTAAAAATATGGGTGAGCTTACCTGCACCTGTTTCCATCTGATCATTCGATATGCCTCCATATTCATGCAGTGTTCTTAGTCTTTATAGAGATTTTTAAAAGTCAGTTCTGTTCTTTGGTATCAAATGTGTCTCTTAATCAGAAATGATTAGGAGGGAAGAAGGTGAAGATGACTCACCAAATGGAGTACCTTATGCACATTTTACTATATATTATACAAAGCATATGCGTTTATGAACCAAACTAATCCCAGTGAGAAGGGATAAATAAAACATACATAGTGTCCTTTTTCCGTTTAGGCTTAATAGCAACTTTAACAGCATGTAAGTCTGATTTATAGCTTGTGCAAGAAAATATATTTGATGCTTTGTGTAAAACACAATGCCGGGAGAGGACATAAGATTCATATGTCTTTCAAACCTGCCTCCTTTCTGGGATTCTGATATCTGGGCTATGAGACAAGAACCAGATTAAAAAAAAAAAAAAAAAAAAAGTCTGACCATTTCCATGACCTCTCAGAAAAGAGCACATATACAACTTATTACACACTTAATGGAAGTTACCTCCTCCCAGCTGAGACATAACAACAGCTCCTTTTCTATTACAATGCAAAATAAACCCTGAAAACTTTTCAAGTGAACTTTATCAGTTGGCAGAAAGGAAGAGCATGCCAACTGCCAGCTACTCTCTGTTAAGGAACCAGTCACTTCCAGCTGAAGAAGGCACTAACCTCTTATATTGAGTTAACATCATCACAAGCTTTCACCCATTTTTAGCAGCAGTTACTTAAATTACTAATAATCTGTTTTGTACGTGCCCAGACATACCAGATTCTTGCCTGGACTAAGCTGAGCTCAGCAGCTTGGTGTCTTCTTATGTCTGATCTGTGTGTACATCCCTAAAATATTGACGGAAATCATATTACATTTGACATCCTATCCTGGACAGCATGAAGCTCACCAAAATGAGATGGAAGTTTTAAAAAACCCAAGCTTAATAGCAGTAGGTTTGGGGGAAGGAAAACAAACAAATCAACAAACCAAACAAACAAACAAAAAAATCAACAACAACAAACAAACAAAAACAAAAAAAACCCAAACAAAACACCAACAAAACCCTGGAACTGTAGCTTTTATATTTGAGAGGATTAACGTCTTGTTCGAACTCTGTGTTACATATTCGTGCAAAAAAAAAAATCTCCTGGGCAAGAGAGGGTAGTTATAAGTTTTCTCAAAGCCCGGTCATTTGACATTTTCAGATACCAATAGCAGTTGAGGCTCAGTCATTCCTAGTAGTAAAAGGCTGTTATTCTTCCAGTGCTGCCTCTCCATAGCTAAATCTGCAGCCACGGGATAACTCATAGGTGGGTCTGTGTTACAAAATGCACCAATGGCACCAGCCTTGCTCTTCAGCAGAGAACACGTTGTGTTTCTCAGTCTCCTGAAAGACAGTGCCTCACCCCATCCTGCAGCATATGTTATTCCCAATATATGCCAGTTTTATGAGGGCACTACAACTACCCCAGTAGACTTGAGGCTGAGCTGAGATGCTGCTTCCAACACTCACAGGGAGCCTTGCTGGGCTTGTGAGCAGCAGCCTTGCCTCAGGGTCAGTCTGCTGGCCTCAAGATGGAAGAAGCATTCATGCAACAGCCTTGAATACCCAGATGGATATTGCAATCTATATTCCAAAGTATTAAGGAAAATAATCTACCAACAGTCTTTTTTAATGCCAGAGAAAAGTTTTGCCTGATGTGTAGAGCTGAGGAGTGGGAAAAGGCTAAGTACCTACCATCTACTGCAGAGAAATTCTCTAAAAGTTGATTAAAACACATTTTAAAGGACCTTGAAGCATAGCGAAAAAAGCCTTGCTGTACAGTCTGAAATAATGCTGGAGTACCATGGCCCAAGATTTAGGCAAGCAAAAATGAAAGAGGATAACACCTGTCAAGTGGCTACTAGTGTGGGAATTCCTGCTGGAAATTATTTAAAGGAGAAAAGGCTGAAACTGCATGAGGAGTCATGTATTTTCTAGACCTGGAACAACAATGCGTTCATTAACCTTTGGCAGTAAAACTGTAAACAGTAAAAGTCTAAGTAGGGGGCAGGCACCCTGTCACTGTGCCTGAGGCAGCCAAGCGGGTGATGAAGTATAGGCTACACCATTCCCCAGAGGGAAAAAAAAGATCCGTGAACATTTCTTTTTCTGTGAGCATGGCATTTAGCCAAAGGCTGGGGAGTCTCAATCCAGATGGAAACAGCTGAGACAGAAGAAGCAGAGATGACATGTTAGCCAAGATTTCCTAAATGACAGAGAGAAAACACAGAAAATATGATTCAAGATTTTTGTGGAGACCCAAGAGCAGAATCCCTGCAAGACGCAAACAAGAAGTCCCAACAAAGGAAGCCAGGAGGACCTTCCCAGAAATGCAGGCAATTGTAGGGAAAGCTTCTCAGAAGCTCACAGAAAAGGAGATAGGAAAGGTGACAAATCTGTGTACCTGGGAAGGAAATCGTAACAAAAATTATCTATCAGAGTTAAAGGGCCAATGGGGTGCAGGAGGACAAGCGGCAAAGAGCTTTAAGGAAGAACACAGGATTGCTAGGAGGAAAGCAGGGAGTGAACAGCCTTGTCTCAGAGGAGCTTTGTGCCAAAGGGGCGTTACATAGGGTTTGTAGCAACTCAGAACGCTACTCAGTGGACTGAAATGAGTCCTGCAGAAAGGACCTGCTTACAAGCATGCAGGGAGCAAGTTCCTAATGGTATTGCCATTTCTAGATTTCTGATGACAAACTTTGACGTGTTTGCACTCTTTTTGGCATTTATTGTGGAGTTCTCCAGAAGAAGACATCAGCAAATCTGCTGGCAGGGGTCTGAGGGTGCTAACAAGACTTAATTGCCCTTAAGAGGATCCACATGGGACCACTATTCACATATCTTCTGCTCTCCTGGCTTACTGCCTGTGTTTTCTGAATGTACTCCAGAAATATATTGTAGGTAGCATTGTCTTTACACCTGACTCTGCAGTGGCTGGCTTTGACAGTGTAGTCAGCATACCACTAGTTGTTTCTCATGGTCCCTGTCTGCCACAGACATACCTCTTCATATGACAGCAGAGAAAGCTGTGTTAGTTTGAAGATGGAAGATACAAGTTGGGCCCATACAGCTGTACTTGGCCTCCAAGGAAAAAAACTAAAACTTTGCACTTCACCTGACCTCTACACTTTCTGGAATGTCTTGTAGAACAGACTGCAGAGCTACGGACAGGGAGTCATGCCACCCAATGGTAAGCACATGAAAGGGTGGGAGAGGTGACTTTTGTGTTAGTCTTGGTGACTGTATGGTAGAATATCTGATTCTTCTAAAAACACAATGCCTTCACCTCAATTTTCATACAGAGACTTAATGTCTAAGAGCACTGAGAAAAGACAAGAGACTTGCAGTTGCTCTTAAAATTGAATAGTGCCATGTAATCTCAATAAAGGAGTGCAATAGCAGAGTTAGTCTTTCATAAAATGCACAGTATGCTGATAGTCAAAGTCAGCTCAGTGTAGCTTAAAAGCTGCCACCCCTTCAGCTGCTCTACCTCTGGGGAGGTGGGAGACAAATGTGAGCAGTAGGATTCAGATTATAGTTGGGAAGGTTTATACTCCTTGGTGATGTGACTCCAGCTCATGTATGGCTGGAACTGTATAATGTCTGAAAAAAATAACCTGGAGTAGTGCGTGGTTTTCTGAGGGTGTATTTGCCTGTTAGCTTGTCCCTTGCGAGCATATCTGGCTGAACAGTCTGTGATGCTGCATCACTGTCCTGGATTTCCCTCTTGTGTGGGAAAAGGTTTTCTGTAAGTGTTATTCCTCTGGGTGTTCAGCCGCTGATGCACCTACAGCTGCTGCAAGGTTTGCTTCCCTATGCAGAGCCATCTTTGTGTTAACTCTATGCTTCCCTCTTTTGTCCTTTTGACAACGTAAGTAGCCACACTTGCTGCAGCTTACCTGAGCAGCTGCAGCAGCCTATACTTAAAAGAGCGATGAGGGAACTTTTGGTGCTGCTTTGTGACTGCTACTACAAGCAGCTTGGGGTCCTTTCCCTGACTTTCTTTTGCTATGTCACCAAGGGAAAAAATATTGCAAATGAATGTAAGGTAAAAGATTTTATGAACTTCCATTAGAGATGCAGGATCCTTGTTATAATTAAATGTTAGACTATGATGAGAGCATAATGATGACTGTGGCAACTGGCCCAGTCAGAATGCAGCTTTGTTGTCATGTGCATTTCTGTTCTTAAATACATGTGAAATGTCTTTTCATGTTCTGTCACTGGGTCAGGACAAAATGACTCTGGAGAACAGTCTGGGCATGTGAAGTTGAAGGGTAGCATCATGCTTATAGACTGATCCAAATAGTAGCACCTTTCACTGCAGTTTATACTCAATACATTCCATTTTTCATTTTTTCTGATCTTCTCCTTGAGGATTTTGGTAATTCTGCTTCATCCAGTTCTATGTTCCTCAGTTGATATAGGCAGCTGCACTTCTGCTGGTCTTGGCGTTTGTCTGTCCTTGCCTGTCTCCAAGGGACCCATTAAGAGCTAAGAAACTTTTATTGATTCTGGACTTGGTAAAACAACAGATAGACATGTCAGGGTGTCTGGAAGCAGGGTCTTGCTGGGCACAGCTGCTGTCATCTCTCTTCCTTGAAGCTGCCTTCTTTGGGCAAGCAGACTATCAGCTGCAGAAATGTGCTGTATTGCTGCCATTGATAGCACCATACCCTGGGCCCAGTTCTTTGCCATTTAATATCTCCAACTCTGACAAGACTAGGCTGTCTTTTATGGGTGTTGTGGGTTTCAGGGTAAAATTATGACTAGTGCAGTACATGTCCATATGATCTTGTTTCATCAAATCTTTTGAAGTTCTTTCCAGCTTCTAGGTAAGACTGTTTTAGGAATGTACAACCGGAAAATAAGCTTCAGGTGACAGTATCCTAAAATGTGGTATAACCTGATGTGCTTCTAGAGATTACAGGTAGACCCAAGACATAAGAGTAATGTTCAGTTAACCTCTGTAAAAATGCCCACAATCCTTGAATCCTATATCTCAAAAGAATCCTATTAAGCATAATGTAAAGTTCAAAAAGAGCAAAGCAGCATTCAGTCTGAATTATTATGAATTTTGGTTAATCTCACTTGTGCACAACTTGCCCTTCTTGCTTGAATCTGTCCCATTTGTAAAAATAGCCTACAAGATTTTAGTTTTAATTGAAAGCCAAAGACAGTAGGTTTCATACATTTTTATAGATGTTCCTTAGAGAAATTTATTTGGTTTAATGACCTTTTTGTATTTCTTATTATAATGTAGCAAATACAAATCTGTGGTTTAGAAAAAGCATTGTATGGCGTGGACTGAAAGAATAGTGTGTCATCAAAATGACCTATATTCAGAAATCACTCAGCGCTTTGTCATAATGAGACGAGAACTAACAGAGGCCCAATTTTAAAATAACTATGTAAATGGAATAGTTTCAATCTCTTTTGAGGACAGGTAAAGCAAACTTCAGAGCATGCTGCAAGCATCTGATGTCCTCCCAGCCACCTAAAATAAATTACCTTTAGTCTCAATGGTAAAATAATGTAAATCAGCAGGGTTTATACAGCAATCCATCAACAGTTCCCTGTTGCCAAGTGAAGAAGTGTATTTCTGCCACTGATGCATGTCTGATTGGTAAAATCCAGGCTTTAAAGTAAGGAGGAAGATGAGGATCAGTTGAGATAACTGTTACCTACTTTGACCCTGAAAATAAGTTAGGTACTTGTAATCCTCAAAAGGATTTTGATCACCTGTACTGTCCAGCTGTCCTTGGATGAAGGAAAGCTTTTCTTCTGGGCTTCAGACTGACCTACACTTTCCTGAAGTGTGGTCTTCTGCTGGTATGAGACATAGATGACTGTTCTCAGGTGCTATCTGTTTGTAAGACTATGCTGAACCCTATTTTGAAGTGAGATTATTCTCTAAGAATAGGTCATCTGTTTGGGGCTGTTAAGAGGGAAAGAAAATGCTTCATATCAGATTGGAGGCCTTGGAACATGGGAAATAACTGCAGATGTGCATCAGGTGGAAGACATCAGATGTTACGTGGGTATTTGTGGAAGGAGAGAATTGTCTATGACATCCATTAAAGCACACAGAATTATTTTTCTGAAAGGTAAAGCAAATAAACATAGGATGATGATGATGAATTTGCAGCCTGTAAAACATCATACTTCATAAAACTTCATTTATTCTTACCTGATCATTAGACTATGCAGCAAAACCAGAAGTTTATACATGTAGGCAATAGCATATCACACTTTAAACAGATGAGTAGGAGTCAGTGATCCCCAAACCCATTATCTTCACATGGTTGGTTGCTATCAGGGCTAGCTTCAAGATCTGGCAATTGTCTTTCATGCATTGATCTCTTTGATGCTTTACAAAGTGTTTTTACATAAAATGGTAGTTTTAGGGTATGGTTAGCTTCATGCTGAGATTTGCTTTTTCCACTGATTAAGGCACTTTGCTTGAGGATTTTTCAGTTCTTAAAAGAAGGATGGAAAGGAGGGAAGAACAAATCAACAAGCAGAAAATCTTGCCCCTTTCTGGTGGGGAGTAAGAAAAACCAGAAATAACAGGCAGGACAGTAAATGATAGTTTTCTCCAGCTGCTGTTGTCTCACATGGTTGCAGTGCGAGGTGGTGGAAAAAGCACCTGGCCTGATGCCTTGGACTTGTATTACACTACATGATGAACAACTTCTCAGCTGCACATAGTGGTGTAGCTATTACAAGTCCTCAAGTTTGGGACTTGAATTTGAAACAGCAATTTGATTGGTTTTTCTTACATACCGGGTGTGGCCAGGATGAAGTTAATTTTCTTGGTAGCATTTCATATGGTGCTGTGTTTCAGATTCATGACTAAAACAATGTGGACAACACTGTTCTAGGAATTGCTGAACAGTGTTTGCAGAGCATCAAGGCCACCTCTGCTTCTCACTGTGCCCCCTGCATTGAAGAGACTGGGAGTCGAGAAGAGGCTGGGAGAGGACACAATCAGGCAGATGACCCAAACTGACCAAAGAGCTACTTCTTGCTCTTTAATGTCATGCTCAACAATAGAATGGCAAGAAGGGGAGTTTAGTGAAGTTAGCATCTCTTGCTTTGGCACTGGGTGGACATCAGTCTGTCCATGGGAAGTAATGAGTGCCTTTTCATCTTGTTTTATGTTTTCTTTCTTTCTTTTTTCAATTCTCCTTTGTTTATTTAAACTATTTTTATCTTGACCCATGAGTTTTCTCTTACTCTTCCTATTTTTCTTCCCTTGTCGCACTGAAGGTATAGGAGGGAATGGAGATAGGAGTGCTGTGGTGCTTAGCTGCCTCCTAGGGTTAACCTGTAACACCTTACCCTATTTCTGATGTCTTTTTGACTCTTTTTATAAACATTTTTTCTCTCTTTGTTTTTAAATTAATACCTTAACCTGGTTGGATTATTACAAAGTACCTGACTAGCAGGAATCTCATCTGCACATCTGTGACATTTCAAAACAAAGAGGTAATAACTCTTCAGGACTGCAGCGCCAATACTTTTATCCAGATTACCCGAAGAGTATAAAGCATAATATTGCTGTAATGCATAGGCTGATGTAGGAGCTGGAAATTTCAGGGATCATTAAAGGAGAAGCATCTTCTTGTGACTGCTGTTACTCAAGTCCGGTCCTAGAAAGCCAGGAAGACTCAGTTCCTGAATCAGTTTGTAACTGTGTGATCGTTTGTGTTTATTTGTTCTGGGTTTTTTTTTTGTTTGCTTGGTTGATCTTTTTCTCTTTTTAGGTGGTTGAGTTTTTGTGGTTTTGTTTTGGTTTGGGGGGCTTTTTTGTTGCTGGTTTTTTGGTTGTTGCTGGTTGGTTTTTAATCTAGAGTGCAGTAATTGACACTATGAAGAGCATGTTGCAGTATAGTTAATTAAGTCATTAAGTATTTACTGAACTTTACTAATCTGGTGCAGTTACTACAAAGTAGCCTCGGTTTTTCTGATACCTTAATGGACCACAGCTTTTGAAAGGAATACACTTAGTGTAACTAGAAGACAATAGTATTTTATAAACCTCTCCATAACCTCACCTTTGCTCTGAACAGGATTTTTGAGTAGTCCAGTGCTCTCAGTATCAACATATTAGGGCCACAAATCTCCTGTAATACTCTGTAAGAGTGAAAAATGCTGTGTGGCTTATGTGCAGCATTCTATGCAAAGTTATCTGTTCACCATGAAGCCATGCTGAACTTACAAGCTTTGCAAGAGTACATGAAAGGTTTGCTTCTGTTAAAAACCCTATAATACTTCTAGTGTCTGCTAGGGTTATAAAATGTGTTGGAAGTGCTGTGGAGTATGAGGCTCTACCACAGCTTCAAGGCATGGCAGATCTGTCTGGGGGCTCTGTTCTCATTAGTCCTTTTTTCACCTTTTGGTTGATCAGAACCACTACATCCCAATCACATCTTCCATTTTGGGGCCTACCAGTACCCACAAACTGTAGCATCTTGGTTTAAAAAAAAAAAATGAACAAAACTAGATCAGCTGTTTAGAAATTTCACTGTAATCTTACTATGTATTCAAAAGCATTAGTCTGAGTTGCTGTGTAATAAAAAAACATTGTCTATTCAAAACTGAGCAATGGCACTGCAAATAGACAATAAAGGAACTCTACTGATCAGATCTCTTGTGCTGTCCCATGCAGAAACAGTTAAAAGGCAAATAGTGTAGTTTACTACTAATAAAACATAGTACCTCTTGTACATTCCAGAATCCATACATAGGTAGGTGACAGCCTTTGAAAATGTGTTTCAGAAGTCAGAGCTGCTATTTGTGGCTCCCAAAGACAGCCTGAGTAACTTCAATAGGTAACTAGCTACATTTAAGCTCAGACTTTTGTTAAACAGTAAAGGGAAGGGAGTTTGGGCCTCTTTATCTGTATTTGTGGGTTGCATTTATAAATCTGTCATGGAAATAGAGGAGATAAGCCATTGTATTGTGGTGTAATGACACTAACTAATATAAAATAGCTAGAGATCGGCAATTAGTATGTAAGAATAGTTACTGGAGAAACAATTAGATATACAATATGTTATGGCAGATCGTCAGTTCTAGAATGTCTTGTTCAATTGCTTTGTCTCGAGTATTGAAAACTTTTCTGGTGCTATTTCTGAGAAAAAAAATATCTGTTAAACAGGATTTTTTACAGCAAGATTTAACTAAAACTGGCTTTATTAATATATGCACATATTTACCTCATGGAGATTTGGTTTTGAATGGTGTGAATGAATACCAGATAGGATTGCACCTGATTATTTCTGTGTTGGAGGTGGTTCTTAATATAAAGTATAGACTACTCTAAATGACAAGCTCCTTTTAATATGAAAAGTAGAAAGCTCAAATTCTGATGTTTTAGAAAATATATATTTGTATGTGTAAAATATTTTATTTCTATGTGAGGGCAAAAAAAGAAAGGAGTAGAACCCAATACTGTTTTGATCAGTTACAGCTAACATGGTTTGCTTTATTTTTTTCTCTGAAATTTTTGAAATATGCATTAGTTGTGTTGAGGTATTGCAGTGTTGACCTGTTTCGATTTCTTATTTCATTGTAGCATCTTATTTTAAAGCCCAGATTCTACAGAGTAAGAAGATTAGTCTTCTGCACTACAAGAGTGAGCTAAGAATGATTGAAGACAATCCTGGGATAGTTTGAAAGTGCTTTCTGGTTATGTCTTGGACAGCATTGCAAGTTGTAAGTATTTCTCCATAAGAGTAGGGCTACAATAACATGACATTCCTTCAGAGTTAGTGCAGGTATCTCTACGGAGTGCAGCACTATGCTGTGTTGACAGATTTATTCACAGCTTTGAACACACTTCATCTGAACTTGCTGATACCTCTTTTTATGTTCTTGTGCAACGTAATCTTTAATGCTCAAAGAAGTAGGAGGCAAAAACGTAGGAGGCAAAAACGTCTGCATCTGTGGCCAGGCTATTCCTGGAAGTAGGTGATAATAGCAGCCTTGGTGTGGTGTGAGTAATACAGGTGAGCTGCATGTTTTTGAAACCTGCAACAGCAGTGTGACCTCTGTGTGTGCAGAAGTCATCATGCACCTGCTACTATCTGCACCAGGTATGATGCTTTTTATATTACTGGCTGTTTCTATACCCAAAGCCCCCTTGATTGAGATTAGGGGCCTACAGGTTGTATGAACAGTCATTCATAATGATTTTACAGCAGCTTGCGTGGGAGGAGATGGACATGACACAGCAGTTAATCTTTTCATACCTGGTAGACCTAGTTATGCTAGCCCCCTTGCTGGGGTGCACGGGGGTAAATGAGATTTGTGCCCATGTTGCTCTTACATAATTAGAAGCCAAATCTTTGGGAGCTTTGGCCAATGCATATTGCAGTGAGGTTACTGGACTTTCTGTCTGAAAGGTGCTGGTAGAGTGGGCTTGCATAGAATTTCCTGACAGGCATAATTATGTATAATGCCATTTGTGCTGTTTACAGAACATAGCATGGGGTAGTAGTTATTGCTTTTGAGAAGTGTGTAATCTTTTTTGAAGTCATTTTTAAATATTACTCGTGGATAATTGGCGTTTGCAGGCTTTGTACCTAGACTTCCTATCCTTATGAGTGCTTAATTTGGTTACATTTTAAAAATACATATTTTTAGACAGTAATAGGAACAGATGATGTAGGGAAAATGAATAGATGCAAGTTTTTTTTTCTGGGAATAACAGTGAGCTCAGGGAATGTTTTGTTGTGGCTTTTTGTACATGGTGGTTTTGGTTTTGGGTTTTTTTTGTTTGTTTGTTTTTGTTTTGGGTTTTTTTTGTTTGTTTGTTTTTTGTTGTTTTGGTTTTTTAATCTGAATCATCATTGTTTTATATTGGCAACTGCACTACTTTCTCTGGCTACTTCAATATAGCACAGAGAGGAGTTCCAGCCTTGTAGTGTCTTTACTTTTCCTGTAACACCACTGACAACCTGATCACCCTCCCATGAACCTTTTGCTATCAGCCATCTCGTCTGTTTTGCCTTTAATCTTTCCATGCTCAGAAAAGACACTGGATAACAAGCATTGAGGTACATAGGAATCTTAGAGTGTAGGTCTAGAGCCTAGAAGCATTTCCCAAGTGGCCAGATCTGTGAGCCCACTGCTTGTGCTAAGCCTGTGAGATGAAATCATAATATTTTCATATGAATCTCTCTCAGAAGACTCAAACTAACAAATTTCCTTGCTATTCTAACAAACCTATATGTCCTTCAGAACAAAAACATGTTCTTCAACAGGATCCAATACTTCACAAAAATTCCCATCCCAAAACCCACCCATACTTCATTCTTCTAGCTAATTCCAAATGTTACCCAATATGAGGTTCACAGCATTTGGCTAAAACAATCTAAACACATTTGGGTTCTTGTGTAATAAGATTCAAAATGAGATCATATGAAATAAGAGTCATAAAAATATAAAGTCTAGGTTGGAGGGCATTTATAGAGAGTGTGCAGTCCAACCCTCTCTTAAAAGCTGGATCTTAGATTATTTCATCTGGACTGTCATCAAACTGTGTCCTGGGTATTTTCAGTGAGCGGAAACTCCACTTCTCTGGGCAGCCTGTTCCCAGGTACAACTGTGTTCAGTGAAGAATATTCTTAAGAACTCCCTCTGAGGTAAATCGTAATACTGGCTTACAAAATCTGCAAGTAAACTGATTTTACATGCTCGCTTTCTCATAGACTTCATTACTTCATATTGTCATACATGACACACAAAATCAACAAAATGCATGTTGTAAATGCTATAGACAAGATAATTTGTGTTACGGATAAGACAAGGGATGCCAGCTGTCCAGACTCAATTCATTGCTTTGGTTCTTGATTGGTATAAAACTAATTTTTGAACCAAGCTTGCCTATTTTTAGGAGGCAGCAGTTGTTAGAGGATGGTCCTTTGCTTAAGGATGCTTCTTGCTTGGGCCTTCATGAATCTTGGACAATGAAGGGTAACCTTGCATGATTTTTCACTTGTTTTGTAGGATTATGTCTGTTCCTGAGGGACTAGCAGGATAAAGAACAGCATATGAGATGCTGCAACCTTGCTGTTATCTTCCTGCTACTATGATGCAGCATCTTCTGCTGATGACGCATCTCTGCTGTGCTCTCATCACACTACAGGTTTTCTGGTCTTCATATTAACTAACCTTCCTTGATCTTGAGAATGGTGTCTTGGGAATGAAGTTTTCTTTATCAAAACAAGCTATTCTTTCAACCCTTGTCATGCTGTTTCTCTGGAGCTTGTAAACACACATGCACTGCCATTCATATTTCATATGTACAAATCTTAATATTTCTATCGCAAATGTCTACAATTAAAACTTGCCTCAAGAATATGCCATGGGTGTATTATGTTTCTTTGGTTCATACATAATAATGTTCATCAGCAGAAGACGGAAGTGCCAATGAGTTACTGCCACTTGTTTGGAACTGTCCACAAACCTCTGGAAAAAATATTCAAATATCCTTGTTTCTGTTAGAGGAAATCAATTAAACATGACTTAAGGGAAAAGTATTCTAATCCATATTTGCAATTACTGTCCAATTTGGAGAAGGCATTTTCTCTCCATTAAGCTATTTCTAACATAAGTAGCTATGGTAGAATCAGTCATGTCAAGATATTTTTATTTATCTTCCTTAATCCCATAGTGCTATGTAACTGCTGTTCTTTCTGTCATTTTGACATGTAATTCCGTTCAAAATTTGCATAAGCATAGTAATTATTTCTAAGTCCTCTTCTGACAATTGATTAGAAGAGGTTCTGAGGATAAAACAGTGTTTTCAATTAGTTTGTATGTTAGTTTGAATCCATAATGCTTGAAAACAGGAAGTGCTACTTGCTATTACTAAACCAAGGAATGCTACGTCAAAGTCCTCAAAAATGTCACTGGTTCAAAGTGAGAAAATTATCAAAGTGTAGGAGGTAGGTCACTGCTTGCCTTCTTGAAGAACAGGCTAAGCAAAAGGTCTATATTTTTATGGCTTCCCTCAAAAAAGTACTCCATGGCCTGTTGACACAACTAAGCAAAAGATAATAAAATCTTATCTGTCACACTGGGAAATAGAACTTGTTCAACACTATTAGCAAGCCAATTACATTAATCTATTGAAGTATGGCACTGAATAAAGTCTTTCTTTAACTACTTCATACAAAGGACCACATTCTGTTGAAAATTATTGTTCTTGCCTAGACCAGCCTTCCATGGAAGTCAGTGGGTGTCTGTTGAATAAGTACTTCAATACAAAGGTGGGATATTCTAAATTGAAGACACTTCAGATCTACCACTAGTTAGCAGACTGGATGGCTTTTAGATAACTTCATTGGTGAGGAAGGAAACTGAAAGCATGAATGCTTCTTCAATAAATCATTGTATGCCATCTCTCTTCTGTAACTACCTTGTACAAATTCCAGCTCTAAAATACCTGCTGACATAGCTCAGCCAGCTTTACATACATGCTGAAGTGTTTCCCCTTGCTTACACTGTTTCTGATGCATGTCAAAATCCTTGTACAAGTGTCAAATTTGCATTGCTGAGACATCGAACTTCTTGCTCCCTATTTTTAAGATGCTGGAGAATGGCTCAAGTGGAGTTCAGATTTTTCTGTGCCTTGCCTAAAGAAATCCTCAGGCAGCTTCTTTAAATTAGCAAGTTAATGCAGAGGGAAGGAATCCGGCATCCAACAGTTTTCTGGGCTGGGTGCTTCTTAGTTCATCCCTCAATATGAGTTACAGCTGAGTGTGCAGACCCAGCTTCATTTCTTCTCCATATAAACTGATGTTGCTTCAAAGCCACTTTGCCTTCATACCTAATAAGGAAAGTGAATTAATGTCTGATCCTCTTTTCTTGGAGAATGCAAGCTGCTCCTGAAATCTCAATGTAGGTGTTGACCAGTGGGTCAACAGAAATATCAGAGCTAATTATTTCTGCTGGAGCTTAGTTTAAAAAAAACCTCCTGTATGGAGCCCCTGGCATATCTGAAGCTTCCAGTATAAACCTTAAAAGAGAGCAGCAGCATCTCCTCCCTCAATACTTCCCATCTCCCACCACACTGCCTATAGAGAAAGTTTGAAGTGAGTCTTGTTAAATAAAGTTACTGGGCTTTTTCCTGTGTGTTTTGTTTTTTGTTTTGTTTTTTTTTTTTTTGGGGGGGGGGGATTTGTGTTTGTTTGTTTTTTTTCCAGGGCTTCTGTGTCTGAATCAGCTTGTACAGGGAAACATGAAAGGCTTTTTTCTGAGCAGAACAGTTAGGAGTCCCCTGAAGACAGACATAAGCTGGGTAACCCAGCCGTCTTCAGCCCTCATCTCTACTGCAGGCACATTTCATATAAGGAGCATGTGAGCTCCCAGGAACTTCATCTGAAGCTCGTTGTCTTCTCTCTCCCTTCAGCCTCAGCACAGGTTTTGAGGACTATGACTTTGACCTGAAGTTTTGACTGCTCATGTCCATCTACCAAAGAGAAAACCAACAGCTGTTATGCTGTAGCAGAGCTGTAATAAATCTTAGCAGAGCTGTAATAAAACTTACCTTGAGTGCACTATCACAGGACTTTACTTGCTGCTGCTCACTGAAGGCTTGCAAGCAGGCTGTCTCAGCTTTCCTGTTATCTGCACTCCTGCTTGTCTGGAGTCACATGGTGTCCTTGTATAACTTTGTATAATCAAGGTTGTGTGGCATTTACTATTTTTATTTCATCGACAAACTAAGACCAACCTTTATGTGTTCTCTGTACATCCTGGGTCTCCATTATATATTCTGTGTTTGTTCAGTCCCTGTGTTTGTTCAGTCCCTGTGGATAAAACAACTGCAGCAGGCACAGAAGAGGTGAAATTGTTTGCATGCTTTAGTTAAAAGCTACCTGACCTCTGAGATACCTTGCTAGTAAACTCTCTTCTTTCACACCTTTTATTACCTCTTCATTGTTGCCTAATTTTGAGCTAATTTTCTATCCTAACACTATTATTTTAACCTGTGTACCATAACTCTATGCCTTATTCAATTACCTTCAGCGTGGAACCTTATTACTCTTTGAAAATTTAAGTGTATGAAACACTGAAGTTCTCTTGCTTCTGCCGCAGCAGTATTATCTCTTAAGAATAAAAATAAGTTAGTTTAAGCAGGATTGTTACAGGTCCACACTGGGTATTTAGAATCAAATTACTCACATAGAGGTCTTCATAATATGTCCTTCAAAACATTTCTTCACCTATCCCCCTTGTCCCTTAACTATGCTAACCAGGCTATAATTTGTTTGGCACAATAAATTTTGTGACTTTTTTCATTCAATGGAGGTTGTAGGTTTCCTGTTTTCTGGTCCTCTGGAGTATGTCCTGTGACTAGAAAACAAACCTCAATCTTCTTTTCCCTCTGGAAAGTTTAGAGCAAAATAATTGCTTAACAGATCTGCCTCTTCACCCTTGTCACTGATTCACTACTATCACTTTTTAGTGGACCAATTTTCTGTTTTATGGTCTGCCAAGTGAGAATATATGTGAAAAGTCCTTTATTTTAGTTGGACATTGCCTGGCAATTTGGATGTTGGGTTTTCTTATTTTATATCTCTAACTGAAAAGAAACATGCTGCAAGTTTAGCCTGGTAGCAAAAGTTAGTAACTATTAATATTAAACACATCAGGTGTTTTATTGATTGTTAACTTGAATGGCAGCTCTTTATCATTAGAGTGCAGCTCAAATGTGTTATAAAAGGAGGACCACATGCTTCTGTATTTTGGGATATCTGGATCCACATTTAAAGCTTGTGACAGACCCCTGCTATAATGAAGTGCTGATGCACATCCCACTCTTTTCATCAAAATTATCTCTTTTCTGCAAGACTGATACAAACAGACATTCTTCTGGGGTGCCTTCTCTGTCCTTCTGTAACATACAAAGGGATTTAAAGACCTGTGGGTGCAGAGCAGGTAGCACCCTATTTGCTGAGCATGGAAACTTCGGAAAAAATTACAAGTTACTGTATATTTTGTGCTCATTGGTATGGTAGAATAAAGTTGTGAAAGAAACTCACTTTCAAGATATTAACAAACATGGAACATATTAATGCACATTTAGTAGCGGGGGCTTGTCCTCTTTAGGATGATGCCTTAAAGCTGGTTTTGCTCTGTCCTATTTCAACAATGTTAGAGAAGTTGTAACACCTTCCCTAGTTCTACTTGTGAAGGAGTAGGGGAAAGGGATCTGCAATACAGGGCAAAGTAAGCACTAGATCATCAAGCAGAGATACTTTAGAAATTAGTTCATGTTTCGTGGTTGCCCTTCTGATACATATCCACTTCCTGAGAGCTGCTTGTCTGAAAATCCTAAATCGTGCCCCAAAATCACATATTAAAAATAGGACTTGGACTACTGCTTGTCCAGACTAGGACATAATTCCCTGTGCATGTAATAAGTGTTAACTCAATCCAAATAAGAGCTAATGTTTTCTTGTCAGAATAATTTTGTCAAAGGCTGCTGATTTTTAGTAATATTAAAAACATTCTTAATAGCTTTGTCAAGATGATTAATAACAAAAACAGGTTTTTAGGTATGGAAAAATTGTTTTGTTCTGACTTCTGTACAAAGTTATAATGCAGTATAATCATGCTAAATACAAAAATGTCCCAAATGATTAATGAATAGCAGGGCAAAATGCATCCTCATGAGACTTGCAGAGGGCTGCCACCCAGAGGCACCTCAAAAGGCTAGAAGACTGGGTTGGCAGAAATCTTGTAAGCCCAGCAAAAGTGGGAGGTCCTGCACTTGACTGGGAGAGAATAACTATATGTACATCAGTGCAAGTACCTGTGTTCATGGATCTGAAGGAGGACAAGTTGCTGCATGTTCTTACTGCAGGCAAAGTTAACCACACATAGGGCTGCATTAGCCAGGATGTAGCCATGGGCCTGAGAGAAGGGACTCTTCTCTCCAGCACTTGAGTGTTGAAAGTACCATGCCTGGCTTTGCCTCTCCATGATACGAGACACTAACAAACTGCAGCCAGACCAGTGAAGGCCTGCCAAGGTGGTGAAGGGGCTGGAGGATGCGCCATATCAAGACTGAGGGCACTGAGACTATTTAGCTTGGAGAAGAGAAGGCTTTTGATGGGATCTTCAGCTACCTGTAGGAGTCTTGCTAGAGAAGACAGAAGACACGTTCTTCTCTTAGGTGCACAGTGAAAGGACAATAATCAGTTGTTGCAAATTGCTGCAGGGAAAATCATGGTTTATCAGGGAACTTTCACAATGACAGTGGCCAAACACCGGAACAAGTCATCTGGAGAGGCTCTGGAACTCCTCAAAGCTTAGATTGACAAGGTCCTGAGCAGCCTCACCTGACTTTGAAGTCAGCCTTACTTTGAGCAGCGCGTGGGATTAGATGACCCTTGGAAGTTCCTTCCAGTCTAAATTATTCTGTGAAAAAATGTAGTAAAGTTTGATACAAGGCTTGATCAAAACTTTGGTACTATGGGTACCTTTTTTGTTCTTCCAGAATGGGAAGAGATGGTCATAATCCTATAAGTGAATAAAGCTGAGTTCACATCCAAATTGTAGTGAGGTTGCTTCTGATTCAGTTTTAAAATTGTCACAAATATAAATTAATTTAAATATGATACTTCTACTTCTCTTTTATATCAAACAAACAAGGTATGGTCAATATACCAATGACAAATGAGGATCTTCTTCCCATTTCACTCCCTGGCATGCTAAACAAACAGCAGCAACAGGTATTCTACAGTTGAACTCCAATTTGTTAATAATGTTTCCTAGGGCAGTGTTCACGGACCACAAGAGATAGCAACCTCACTGTCCTACGTGCTCTGCCAACATGTTATTTGTTCTCACTTACATTGCAGGACATGTAACTTTTCTAAATCATTTGATATCTGGAGTTCTACAATAAAAAAACTAAAAGGAAAGGTTTTGCTGGGCCCAAGCAGTGGGTTTGAACAGCCAATGAGTATTTTTCTATAGTTTATTCAAAACCAAACTTAATCTTCGCATTCATTTTAAATCCTTGCATACTCATCGAAAAATTAATAACTGCATATTTGAATTAAGCATCTGCATTTTATGGCTTGCCTTTGGTTGGTTATGTAATTTAAAAGGTATTACTTTTGGATCCTGCTTGAATGCTTAATACAACTTACATCATTGATAGTGCGTATTGCAGTCAGCTGTACAGTGTGTTTTAAAAGTTGTGGTAGTTCTACAAGTTAATTTAGAAGATTGCACTTTATATTGCAGCATATATACTTTATTTTAATAGAGAAGGCTGAAAGTATATACAAGACCAAAATTATTTACTGAGGCAATTTGAGAATACTTTTAATGAAGTACAGATAAGAGGATTCTTCATACTGCTTGGAGAATTCATAAATAGGGGAAAATACTATGAATTAATCCCTTGGCTCTCAGAGAGATAAGAGTATAAGCAAAGATCAGCCCTAGTTCCTCTTTTCTTTTAGACCAATATTCTGTCTGTGGCCAGGATGGAGGTGTGCTTCTGAGGAACACACCTAAGTACAATGCATTGCGTAACTGGCAAAGGAGAAAGGGCCCCTAAAAGTTACTTAAGGAAAACCAAGTGAATTTTAATTCACTTTACCAAGAAAATGTTCTGTTAGCTGTTACTTATTAATCTTACTGATGTAGAAGCCAATGTTTAAAAAAGAAATATTAAAGGAATACAGCTGGTGTCAATAGTGCTGATAAATTGTGGAATAAGAAAGATTATACCCTTGCAGCTTTATGTTTGATGGAAGTCCTTGCCAAGGACTGTTTCAGTGGAGTGGAAGAGACAGAAGTCAGACTTCAGAGACCCTAATCAGGAACTGAAGGAAGGGATTATAAAGTGTGTATTTCATAAGAATGAACGAGGTGATGCAACAGTAATTGTAAGAGATGGGCAGAGTCACAGGAGAGGTGGTAGGGAGGAACTAGAAATGAGTTATTAAATCACACTCACTGTGTGGTGGGGGTGGGGGAAGGTAAACCAGAAGAGAATGAAAGATTAAATAGACAAAGAAAGGGAAGGAAACAGATACAAAACATCTTAAAAACTGGAACAAATAAGAGAGAGAGAAGAGGAAGAAGGCAGTTGAGAAATATTTGTTTCAGGGAAACGGAAAGTGTTATAGGAGAGAAATGGGAAAGGGAAGTAGAAGAGGGAAATCACAAAGATAATTCTGTCAGTTTTCTGTGTAGAGAGGAAAATGAACCAGAAATTCAAAAAATATTCAGCATCTAGGATTCAGTTAAGCTGAACAAATTGCAGACATTTGTTCAGCAATATGTTTTTTATAATGGAGTAAATCAGCCTATTTATGGAATTTCCTCAAGCACTGCAGCACACCATAAGTAGAGAAAGATGATTCAGCAGCAGAGGGTGTTGTCAAAAATGAAGTGGTGCTAGTCTTGTCATCAGCAAACACTAAAGTTTGGGAAGATTGAACAGCTCTCTTCACAAGAGAAAGAGCATTGAAAGCAGATGCCAGATCATCAGTGCAGCTCAGTTGAAGTCAATGGAGTTAGAACTGATGAGTGGGGGAAGGGTGTGATATATAGTGGAGCTTGCTGGATAATGGTGGAAGGAGGTAGTCAATGAGAGAATTTGACAGCAGAGAAGACCAACAGATAAACTTTGGAAAAGTTATAAAAGCAACTGCGGCAGAGTGTTTGGGCCACCAAATTGCACAACATAAATACCTTTCCTCCCTACTTGAACCTCCATTTTACTGTTGGTCATATTTACTGTACATATTATAACAGTTAGGAGTTTGTACAAGAACTTCACTGCTCTAATCATTAGAAATTTAATTCACAAACAAAGCTAGCTCATAGCCATTTGTTCTTTTGCCAGCACCAGCCTTCAGTTTCAAGTAGCTCTGGCTTAAATACTTGCATTCTCTTCTATAAAATAGAATATCCATATCCCTACTGGATGTTTTTTCTCCCTTTCAAACACCAATTCAGATGTGAACACAGCTGACCAGAACTGTATATCTCAAAAAGTCTTCTTACTTCCTTTCAAGACTGCTAGGAGAACCTCTGGCAGCATCTGCCTTTTCTGTGTTTTCTGTGCTGATTAAAAAGCTGTCTAATGTAAGTCTTTATGCAGAAGTCTTCAAGACTAGCAGGGTGCTTTGTCTGGAAGACCCTGGACTGTGGTGAATCACATAGACCTACTAGCTCAAGACTGAAATACGGCTACAGCCAGCCTGGGCATCTGCTGATCTGTACAGCATCACAGGAAGACTTGATCTGCCACTTGCTTGCAAAATGAAGATGTTGCTGAGGTATATGCACTGCTGTCCCCTTAGACCTGAGTAACACAGCCAAAGCCACCTGGGATATGTATATACTTACGGCACAAAAATGCCTAGTCAAATTTCTAATTAGAAAATTAGACAATTGGAGCCTGTTCCCTTCCAGGATAACAGGACTTGTCTTTTGGTTTGGATTTATACAGTGCCAAGACGGTGGCAAAGAAGCACAAGACTGCATTTCTGGCTCCAGTATATTTGAGTATTTTAAGTTTTTATCAAGATAGCATATGTAATATTTTGTTACAGATTACATTCTTCAATTTCTTTAAATTCAGATCACTTTCACTGATTTTCAACTTGGAAAGTTAGCAGTACTGTGCAGCCTGTGCAGAACTCTAAAGGCAGCTTGTTGGTCCAGAAGCTCTCTTAGCAAAGGAAAAAATTGGGCAGACCTTTCCAGTAAGTGGGATCTGGCATCCATTTATTCCCCTCATGGCACAGATTTGTTGTCTCTTAGCTGCAGGTGGAAAAGCAATTGAAACATTCTGAGTACTGCGGAATCTAAAAAAGGTGTCCCATTTAAAAATTATGACAGAATAGCCTGCCCTCAAAGTTTTATGCTGGGACAAGATTTTAGGAGTTCAGTTATTGGCATGTACTTTGTGTTCACCAAGCAGATGGGATCAATAAAGCCTTCTAAATATATACCCACCTCACTTTTATGACCATACTTCGAGGTTTGTATATACATATGTACAGTCAAGTACCAACAATCTTGAACTTGTTCCTACTAGCTTGATTAAGAAAATATACTGTTTGGACACTGATAGATGTGAACTTTTTTAAAACAAATAAACCCTAGGTCCTTCATAAAAGCATAGACAGATAGTAACCCCTGACAAAATCCTTGGCACACGTTCCTTGTGAGTTGTAATAAATCCAATTCAGGACTTGTAAATGTATATTTTCCCAAGTCAGCTGTTTGTGGCAAGGCTTGCAGTCTCAGCCCACAAGTAAAATAATTGTGGGCTTCCATGCCTGCAAAGGGGCTGGTCACCTGAGACTCAGCCAGGAGCTGAGTAATACAGTCCCAAGAGACAGGGAGTAACAAGAGGACAGAGAAGAACATCAAGGAAGGGAAAATAGGATTAAATAAAACAAGGTGAGGAATAAAAGAGGCAACAACGTTTGTGTCAGATTGTAGAGAGCAGCAAAAAAACCACACCAACCAAAAACAAAAAGAAAACAAAACAACATATCCAGGGAGGTGAAAAGGGAGCAAGTGTGTTACCAGTAATAGCAGAGAGGTGGGAGGGTACATTTGTATTCAGTTTGGGTAAGGGTTCTGTCCCTTAGGAGCTAATGGGAACTGAAATGTCTGTGCCAGGGGAATTTCTGAGATATTTGGTTTTCTTCCCGTGTTGGAGTGATACCTCAAGACATAGCAACTTTTCAGTGTCACAAAGGGCTTTGATTTGAGAATGCCAATGTCTCAGGCCAAAGCAAGACATTTGCAGTTTGATAATAACCTGTGCTACACTGCATTGCTGCAGTGCCTCATTTGAACTCCAACAAGGACATGCTCCCTGCCCTGTCTGAGATGCTGATATCCTCAACAGGACCTTCATGGCTGCAGGCAGCCCACCTTGAGAAAGGACTTTCATGCATCAGAGGAAATGCAATCTAGGCCCTTGAGTCTATATGGGGTTCCAAAACTTCATGCCTATCAGCTCATCTTAAAATGTAGGAGGCTGCCTAAATATCTTAAAATTACACAAATTTATAGCTGGACTTCCTGGATTTACTGGCTTGCATTTGGGAATTTGTAGACAAGGTTTATCTGAATTTTCCTTTTTCCTTTGGACTCTTTAGCACATTTTTGTTGTTGTTGTTTTGCTGTTGCACTTATTCTTCCCTGATTATTAATGGTATTTGCCTTTTTTATTTTTCTGTGCTGAGTCTCATTTGCACTGTTTCTCTCTCACCTTTTCATTCATAATCCCATTTTTCTGAATTCTAGGTTGCTCCTTCATAGTCATGGTTCACTTGGTTTCTTTCTGTCCCTTGTGTGTGCCAAGGCATTCCAACACAAAAGGCTTTATTCAAGAAAATTGTCATGAAAATGGGAACTGGCTACCTTGCACATTAGTGTCCTTAATGTCTGCTGTGTCTACATGGGAAGCTGGTGCGCTGTGGGTTCACATCCTAATTCAAAGTAAATGTACTGCGCAGAAAAAGAGCCTTAAGCTCCTAAACATCCTCAACAGTTTTCATAATGTTACACATAGTGCTTTCTAATTTATAGCCTTACAGTTTTAAAAAATGCACATATAATAAACTATCTTTTTAGTTTTGGAATATTCATTTTTTAAAAAATTTCTTTGAAATTAGAGCATTTCAGATATTTTCTCTTTTTAAAGAAATTATTTATGAAAACGCTTCGTTGCCTTGAAGATAAATGCAAAATATACATGTTGAATGTTTTCACCCCTTCAAGAAATTGCTTGTAATTCTTAGCACATAATAGCATTTTTCAACTGACCGAGAAAATGTGTTGGGCTGATGGGGGGCTAGAAGGATGCTTATATCTACGGGAGACAACTTGCTTCTAAAAAAAAAACCCACATAGTAAAGTGATAAGCAATGAGACTCAGACATGTCCAGCTTCCCTTTTTTTACTAGATGTACAGCTTGGTTTGTAGTGAGAGCTGCTATATAAACTGCATATGCCAGCTGTTTTATGTACGTATGTTTTTAGATTTCTATGTAAGAATGGCTATGTCCTCTTCATTTTTCCTTCTGTGTAACTGTGGAATATGTAATGCAATGTAATCTACTGTGCCCACTATAGAAATCTGAATTAAGGAAGGTTTCATGAAACAGCCTTTTTCTATATCTGCCTGTGGGACTGAACTTCTGTGGCAAGCTGAATCCCAAAGGTTATATCCTTTGAACTTCAGAGTTAAGGTCACTGTCTCAAATTGAGACTAGCGATATGGCTCAGACCTTCAGTTCTGTAGAATAAAAAGTTATTAGATATCACTTTATATCTTGCAAAGGGCTTTAGCAAAGATAGGAATAGGGCCTAGGTGCATTTCTTACCCTTACTTTAAACTGGTCCTTCTTCCCTGCTGTCCACTTTGGTCCTTTACAGACTGCTCGTACTATCTAAATGTACATCCCTGCGTGGCAGACTCCTTAATCTTCTTTGTGGCAGTTAGTTACAGATCATTATAAAGCATGCAGTCCCTGGTCCATCATTGCCTTTAAATTATTCATAATTACAAGTATTCTAATTGGTTTAGATTTATGCTTTATTGCTCCATTTGTTTACTTTTATAAAGATTTTTTTGTCAGTGTGCACTGTGCTTGGCAAACATGCTTTTCTCCTGGATTTATAACACAGTTTAGTCATACTTAGCAAATTATAATTTCAGTGAGGCTTTAAGTAATCTAGATCTCAATAAGCTCAATACCAGTGTTGATAATTGTTTTCTTCCACTTTGTGTCTAAACATGTGTATTTTTCAGTCGTCAATCCGTTCAAGCTGGGCTTGCATCAGTAGGGCATCACTCTAGAGTTCATGAGGGCTGGGAGGCCTCCCATACCCCTGAGGTGAAATCGGTGTGCTCAGCTCGCTCCCTGAAATGCCTGTACACCAATGCACACAGCATGGGGAATAAGCAGGAGGAGTTGGAAACCTGTGTTAGGGCAGGAGATTATGGTCTGGTGGCAATTACAGAGACATGATGGGACAGCTCACATGACTGGAATGTGGTCATGGATGGCTATGTCCTTTTCAGAAAAGACAGGCCAGCCAGGCATGGTGGTGGAGTTGCTCTTTATGTGAGGAGCAACTACAATGTATTGAGTACTGTCCAGGCACAGATGAGGAGTGAGTTGAGAGTCTGTGGGTGAAAGTTAAGGGGCAAGGATGATACTATTGTGGGCATCTATTACAGGCCACCAGATCAGGCTGAGGAAGTTGATGAGGCCTTCTAGAGATAGCTGGGAGCAGCCTCACAATTACAGGCCCTGGTTGTGGTGGGGGATTTTAACTTTCCTGATGGTTGTTTGAAGGACTACTCAGCTGGCCAGCCACAGTCTAGGAGGTTCCTCCAGTGCCTTGATGATAACTTTCTGATGCAAAGGGTGGAGGAGCCGACTAGAAGAGGTGCATTGCTGGACCTCATCCTCACTAACAAGGAGGATTTGGCTGAAGCGGTAAAGGTTGAGGGCTGCCTTGGTTGCAGCAACCACGAAATGGTGGAGTTCAGCATCTTGTGTGGTAGGAGCAGGATAGCAAGCAGAATTGCAACCCTGGATTTCAGCAAGGCAAACTTTGGCCTTTTCAGGCAATTGCTAAGGGAAATCCCATGGGCAAGGCTGCTGGAAGGTAAAAGGGCCCAAGATAGCTGGTTAGGGTTCAGGGACTGTTTCTACTGGGCACAAGATCAGAGCATCCTGACACATAGGAAGTCAAGGGAGGGAGCCAAGAGACCTGCATGGTTAAAGAAGGAGCTTCTGGGTAAGATCAAGTGGAGGAGAAGAGTTTATAGATCATGGAAGGAGGGGCTGGCCACTTGGGGAGAATATAAGGCTGTTGTCAGAGGGTGTAGGGAAGCAGCTAGTAAAGCTAAGGCCTCCTTAGAATTAAACCTGGCTAGAGGGGTCAAGGACAATAGGAAGAGCTTTTTCAAATAGGTGGCAGACAAAACTAATACCAGAGGCAATGTAGGCCAACTGATGAACGAGGTGGGTGCCCTGGTGACAGAAGACACAGAGAAGGCAGAGTTACTGAACACCGTCTTTGTTTCTGTCTACTCTGCCGGAAGCTGTCCTCAGGAGCCCCGTACCCCTGAGGCACCAGAGGAAGGCAGGACAATGGAGGAGTTTGCCTCGGTTGATGAGGACTGGGTTAGGGAGCAGTTAGGCAATGTGATCCAGATCCATAAATCCATGGGTCTGGATGGGATGCACCCGCGGGTGCTGAGGGAGCTGGCTGAGATTGCTGGACCGCTCTCCATCATCTTTGCCAAGTCTTGGGAAACGAGAGAGGTGCCTGAGGACTGGAGGAAAGCAAATATTACTCCAGTCTTCAAAAAGGACAAGAAGGAGGACCCGGGTAACTATAGACGGGTCAGCCTCACCTGCATCCCTGGGAAAGGGATGGAATGACTTATCCTTGGTGCCATCTTAAGGCATATTAGGGATAAGAGGGTCATTAGAGGCAGTCAACATGGCTTCACCAAAGGAAAGTCGTGCTTGACCAACCTCATTGACTTTTATGAGGACATAACAAGATGGATGGATGATAGCAGAGCAGTGGACGTGGTCTACCTTGACTTGAGTAAGGCATTTGACACAGTCTCCCACAGCATCCTCACAGCTAAATTGGGGAAGTGCAGTCTGGATGAACGAGTAGTGAGGTGGACTGCAAACTGGCTGAAGGAAAGAAGCCAGAGAGTTGTGGTCAATGGTGCGGAGTCTAGTTGGAGGCCTGTATCTAGTGGAGTGCCTCAAGGGTCAGTACTGGGGCCTGTATTATTCAATATATTCATTAACGATTTAGACGAGGGAATAGAGTGTACTATCAGCAAGTTTGCTGATAACACCAAGCTGGGAGGAGTGTCTGACACACCAGAAGACTGTGCTGCCATCCAGTGGGACCTGGACAGGCTGGAGAGTTGGGCAGGGAAAAATTTAATGAAATATAACAAGGGAAAGTGTAGAGTCCTGCATCTGGGCAGGAAGAAGCCCAGGTTCCAGTATAAGTTGGGGAATGACCTATTACAGAGCAGTGTAGGGGAAAGGGACTTGGGGGTCCTGGTGGACAGCAGGATGACCGTGAGCCAGCACTGTGCCCTTGTGGCCAGGAAGGCAAATGGTATCCTGAGGTGTATTAGAAGAGGGGTGGTTAGTAGGTCGAGAGAGGTTCTCCTTCCCCTCTACTCTGCCCTGGTGAGACCACATCTGGAATATTGTGTCCCGTTCTGGGCTTCTCAGTTCAGGCAGGACAGGGAATTGCTGGAGAAAGTCCAGCGTAGGGCAACAAAGATGATTAAGGGAGAGAAGCATCTCCCTTATGAGGAAAGGCTGAGGGAGTTGGGTCTCTTTAGCTTGGAGAAGAGGAGACTGAGGGGTGATCTCGTTAATGTTTATAAATATATAAAGGGTGAGTGTCACGAGGATGGAGCCAGGCTCTTCTCGATGACAACCAATGATAGGACAAGGGGTAATGGGATCAAGCTGGAACACAAGAGGTTCCACTTAAATTTGAGAAGCTTCTTCTCAATGAGGGTGACAGAGCACTGGAACAGGCTGCCCAGGGAGGTTGTGGAGTCTCCTACTTTGGAGGCATTCAAGACCTGCCTGGACACATTCCTGTGTAACCTCATCTAGGCGTTCCTGCTCCGACAGGGGGATTGGACTAGAGGATCTTTCGAGGTCCCTTCCAATCCCTAACATTCTGTGATTCTGTGATTTTTCTCTTTGTTTATTAAGAATGAGGATACACTCTCCTGGGCCTGAATCTCCAGGATATTATGTTGTGAATATTTGCATAGTTATTTTCATTGTGTGGAAAAGAGATGATGTGATCTGCCTGAGTATGTCAATAAATTTGGATCAATGTCTTCAAACCCAAGGGCTTAAAATGAGACCCTGAGCTCTTAAAGTCTTGGGCATCTCGTGAAATTCAAGTGCTTGTATGCTTAATGAAATCTGCAAAGGAAAGGCAAGAAGAAGACCTGTTTGTTCCGTGGTTTACTCTTTACCAGTTTGCACCACTATTAGGAGCAATTGGTTAGCTATTAATATTCCATAGCAAAGCTTGAGTTAATTTTTTTGTATTGATAGAAAGATATATAAATACCTGTAAGTATAATGAAATATTATATAAATGTAATATACTAACTGTAAAATGCATTATTCTGGTTGCTTGTATTAGGCAATACCCAGAACTTCAAAAGCAACTTACTGCTTAACTTCATGCCTGAATATCCATATGAAGTCAATTATCTACAACTTACGTTACACTTCACAGGCCTTAGTTGTCAGTATATACCAGTGGTAAGTTCCGTGGTAGGTTGTACATTTCTTCACACTTTATCTTTGTCTGGAACCAAGTCTTAATCACGAAACTCAGCTTGACAGAGGCCCTGAGGGGTCATCCCATTCAACTTCCCACTCAAAGCAGAGTCAATGCTGATTTCAGACTACCTTTCTCAGGACTTTGTGCATCTAGGTCTTGAAAACCTCCAGAGAAGACTCTATAACATCTCTGTGCAACCCGCCACCATGTTCAGCTATCCTTTTAGTGGGGTTTTTTGTTTGGTTGTTTGGTTTGGGTTTTTTTTTTTTCTTCTTTTATCTAGTTGAAAACTCCACTGTATCAATTCAGGATCATTTTCTCTTGGTGTCCCACAGTGCTCCTCTGTAAAGACCTTGAGTCTGCCATCTTGATTTCCCTGCAGGAAATGGGAAGCTGTTGTCAGGTGTCCCCAGAAAAGCCCCACTTCTTCAGCTTCTCCTCACAGAGCAAGTGATTCAGCCTCATGAGTATCTTCGCAGTCAGCACTTGCTTCAGTTTATTGGTGTCTTTCTGCTACTGGGAAGCATGTATGGATCAAGATTTTCTAAAAGATATTCCAAAATTGATCAGTTCGCACCTTTCTTGCACCCTGTCTCTAGCCACAAAGTCATTGGGCTCAGCCCCTCTTTGATAAAGCCAGCCTATGCCTACACTTGCTAATTTTTCTGAACATCAGATGGACCACTCTTAGGCCGGGGATTGTCCTAAAAGACCTGTCAGTTCACTAGAGGTCATTTGCCCTACTGAGATGTCTTTCACAGGATCCTACCTAGCAGCATGCTCCATACATATTATTGTTTTTCACCTTTAAATTAATCTCTGGGGTTTTTAAGACTGATATTAGCAGTCGGTCTTGTCTGATACCCTTGAGACTATTCAGAATGATTCCTCTTCACCCAACTTATTTCTTGTCCCTCTTAGTGTATGACATTATCTGTTAACTATGTATCAGGTCTTAGAAACCTTGTCACTTCTTCCATGAGCTCAGAGGATGGCATTCTCCCAGGATTCTTATTTTGCTTATTGTTTTGAAAGAGTGTTTCTCTTTCATTCTATGGCTTAATAATGGAAGATGGCAAGCACTCTTTTGTAATCTCTTTCTTTCAAGAAACCCATCACAGTCACAGTTTAAGCTTCAGAGAGAAAATAATCTTTTTTTTAATCTTTCTTTTTTTTTTTTTTTTTTTTTGGTAACAATAAAACAAATCAAAACAAACCCACCATCCCCAATGCCACAAGCTAATCTAACTTGACTGGTTAGAATGAATATTTTTCAGGCTTCAAAAAAAAAAAATCCATCTTAGTGAAGGATTATAAAGCTAATGCTAAAGGAAATAAATTAGCTCTGGCAATATGGATGTTTTACACAAGCCTGCTATTAGTTTACAATTTTTCATCATCATGATTTTCTTACGTGGGTTTTGTTTATACAAATTGTTGACTTCTTTCCCCCATCTTGGTGCCTGCTGAGCATATGCCAGCCTTCTATGTCTTTTTGCTTTGAGAACAGAGAAATCCTTTTCATGCTTTTATCAAAGTCTGAACAGAAAACCTGTTTTCCCTCCCCATTGTCTTTCACTCTTTCACAGTTAACTGGACAGCTTTTTTTTTTCTTTTTTTTGAGATGACATTAAAATAATGATACTTTATTGCACTTACAGTAAGAAATAGGGTTGAAATGCTCACCCAGAACAGAAGTCATATGTAGTCCCTGTTCCATCAAAAAAGCTAGATGGCCATTTTGTTAAACATTAATAGCTCCATTATTCCTATTTCCACAGCCTGACTATTAGGGAACTACACTAGAATTTATTATGTACAACTCTTTTTTTTTTTTTTTTTAATCACAGATTAGAAATAAGAAATCAACAGAAAAAAGTCTTGATGCTCAGCCCAATTTTCCTGTTAACAATAAAGACAAACATATTACTTTCCTGGTAATAAGCTCCTAAAATATACACTGTGGCAACTGAAAAACTTTTATGTAGGAAAACAACCCAATGTGATAAAGGGGTTCCAAATTTTCCTATTGATATTTTGTGTCTATCCAATTTTATTCTGTAAGCAGGCTTGATTCTGATGTCTAGAATAAGCTGTTTCAAGCTGAATATAATACCAGGTGTTCACATTTATAAAAGGCTGACCCTCAGTTATGCTGGTTTCAGTCCACCATGCCTGTACACATACTTGTGTCACCAACAGCAATTCTACTGCTTAGCCACCTATTTCCTTAACAAGAGCAATTCATAGAAGCTATATCCCCTGGGATACCTGTCCTTTACATGCTTGCTGACTGCAGCTGCCCTACACACAGATCTCTGCAGCTCAGGGCACAGATTGGATGGCTCATCAACAGGTGTCTAGCAAGCCCAAAGCAGGCCCTACATTCCAATGGAGTTACTTGGCACTTGCTGCTACTAAACTGTTAGATGCACCTGCAAAATTTTGCATTGCAATGGAGAAAGGGCTTGGGATTTTACAATCTAGTGCTATTTTTCTTTTTATTCCATTAACTGAGAACATGATACCTTACTGGCAGTTGAGGATGTCTGGCTTGAGGATGTCTGGCTTTCAGGCCAGACCTGTTGTCTTTCTCCCTGCCTAAAAGTATCATGCTTATGAGCCTTCTTTCTTGAGGGATGAGCAGAAAGTATATTTTCGCTAGCAAACCTTTTGGCAATTGACATTAATAAGTACCTGATGTTAATAAGTACCTGAGGGAAATGTGTCCAGTCTTTCCCTTAATCCTATAGAGAAATCCTTCAATGTGAGCACTTGGGTGTTCTTTTGGAAGCAGAGCCAAGTAGCTTACAGAAGTCTCACCTGATGTTACATATACCTTCAGAGTTCATGACCCCTGTTATGATTTGGCAGAGTAATCCAATTTCACATGTGTTTATAGATTTATTTTTTTTTTAGTAAAAAAGGTTGAGCAAGCATGTTACTGAGCTAATTTATTAGAATACTAGCAAGGTAGTAAAAGATAGAACAACGTGGTGATCAAATTATAATCTATTGTCTTTAATTTGATCACTGTATCAAGTTTTAATTCTTTGCCAAGGGAAGCTACTTGATACAGGCAAAATGCCTGTTCCTGTCACAGTAACAAAAGAGCTTTCCCAAAGCCTTTACCTAGGTTGAAGGTTGAATTGAGTACAGTAAATCAGGTCTTGAATCCAATCGCTTTTTTGAAAGAGGCTTACTGGAAGTGAGACTTCAACAAACACATCCAAGAATATGTTACTAATAAAACAGAGTAACAAAAGGGAAAGTCGTCACTTTAGTGAAAAAGGGTAAAAATAGTTTGAAGAACTTTTGCTTGATTACTCAAGATCTTTAGGTAGTTTTTGGCAGGCCTTCAAGACATGAGTCAGCACCTCTAAATTCAGAAATGTGGATCCATCACAGTTTTCTTGCTGATGATTCTAAATTTTCTTACATGCAGAAAGGCTAGGGCGGGGAAATGCAGAAAGTTTTGGATGTTATGAATAGCAGGAAAGAGAATACTAATTTTCTTCTATATTGCGTTGTTCTTGGGAATTATGGGAATTATGTCCCATTTAGGTCAGCATATGAGCAGCTGTTGTGGCTTCTGGCCTAACTGGGTGAATCTAAGAGTCCAAAACAGTCATTGCAATCAAATTCCTTTGGGAGAATAGTTAATGTCAGTGTGGGAATCCTCATCGCTGAATGTATTGGGCTTACATGACAAAGTTTTGGTATCCGAGAGAGCTACAGGGGTGGATTTTGTGGGAAGCTGCTAGAAGCTTCCATGTCCAACAGAGCCGATGCCATACGGTTCCAAGATGGACCTACTGCTGGTGAAGGCTAAGCCCATCAGTGACAGTGGTAACATCTCTGTGGTAACACAGTTAAAAAGCAGGAGGTGGGGAGGAAACATGATTGAAGAGAGAAGAGTGAAAATATGTGACAGAAACAACTCTGCAGACACCAGTGAAGAAGGAGGGGGAGGAGGTGCTCCAGGTGTCAAAGCAGAGATTCCCCTGCA
>NC_137543.1:106684935-106727435 GCF_963082525.1 Nesoenas mayeri
AAAACATTCCATTAATACTGGCACAATAAAACAAGTGCATAACGTCTATTTGTTGTTCTCTTTTCAACTCTGTGACTAGAACATAATAAAGTAGATTTGAAGGAGGTAAGCTGGTTAACGTGTAAAATGCAACAAAAACCAATTGTGTGATGGAATAACTACTTGTAAATCACCATGGCTGCTCTTTTGTATTGCTTTAGAAAATGCATGGTGCCAGGGTGTCTCAATCTTCCACCAGTCTCTTGGCAACTTGAAATGAGGGATGTGCCAGGCAGTATGGCCTGAAAAATGCCAACTGGAAAAACAGATGCAGGCTTTTGGACCACATGGAGTCCTGAGCTCCATAAAGGCACGTTTGCCACTACTCTGAGCAGTATATAGCAAACTAGGCAAGTGTATGTGCATTTATACCTCAAAATGTTAACTAGTTTTAGTGAGGTAATTTGTTGCCTGCGAGTTGTTTATTTTTTATTCTTTGTTGCTATCTTACACAAATTATGCTTGTCTTAGGAGTTATATACAAACTGACATTTTAGGATATTTACTTTTCTGTACATATGTGTGTAAAAATATAGCAAGAGAGACAGAGGTACATAATGCTAAATCCTATTAGAAAGAATTTGTTGAATGAAATTGAGTAAATTTCAAATATTGAAACTGCTGGAACTGGCCTCAACTCAGAGTTTTTAAGTCTTGAGATATCTAGCTTTCTCACTGGTGATATTAACCCAGTATTATTTATGTATGTGTGTATTTTTGGATCGATTCATTTTACAACCTCAGTGAATTTTATTTGCGAACTACAAAGTGCACGCATGTAGTGTGGGTAACAGGTAACCAGAAATCAGCCTGGTTCTAATTATGTTGGCTTGAGTTGGTCCCTTGTGTTCTGTTTTCAAAAGCAGACTTCACTGCAGATATTGACTTGCGAATATCCACACATAGGAGTAAAGTGTGGACTTTACCTTTTTGGCTTTTTTTCTTTTTTTTTTTCTTGAACTGACATAGCTTGAGCTCACTATGTTTAAATTCTCTTATTTTTGATGGGGAGACAAATACCTGTTGTATCTAATGCTACCTTCCTCATGCGTGGAGAATTAGCATCTATGCAAGGAAAAAGGAAATGGGATAAAACAACACAGAGCTGAGACAGGGTAGATGAAAACAAAGACAAGTGGAGTGGTTTGAAGGTTTTTGTTTGTTTTGTTGTGAGATACTGGTAAGTGGAACTGTTTGCCCACGCAATTATTAGCAGGACTGTAGACATGAATGGGTATGCCTTAACAACAAAGGTATAAACATATTTTAAAAATAAAAGGCAAAGTGGACCAATTTAATAATGCAAGATAGTTGGGTCAAAAATGCTGCTATAGTTCTTGATGGTTGCAGAGTTTTTGTTGCTCTGGATGTAATTTCTCCCATTTTTCTTAAAAATAAATTTTATGAAGTAATGAAAACAACTCAATTTGGGAAGGATGTTTACAGGACAGGGTGGGAGAACAAAATGTGGTATAAGAATACAGGCTAGCTAAGGGTCTTCCTTAGCTATATTGTGTGCTTTTCTGCAGATGTTGTTTTGATTCCAATGTGAATTTAGTTAAGAGCTCTGGAAACGCCTCATCTGTTTAAGCTCAATACAGAAGGCAGCAGGGAATCATTATCATGACTCATAAGGTATCCTAATACCAATATTGAAATTAAAAAGTGTTGTTCCAAATGCTATGTTTCAAGCAGTAACTCTGCATCATCTAGGGCTGCTTTATGAAGTGCAATATTTTTCTTTAATAAGGAGATAATTGAAGACATGTTAGCTGGGCTTGAGAGAACAAATGGTGTTTCTCCTGGCTGGCTGGGCATCATAAACGTGTTTTTGACAAGAGTTTAAAGAAAGCTCTCACTGGATGAGGTCGTATAACAGAAGTTGGGCTTTCTGACCCCAAATATATATATCTGATGTGGTGATTCTACACTTCAGGAGCTGTCAGAAGAAAATCTCTTGGGTTATTTTTGTTACTGCTTTGACAGCAACTAGTGTCTTGAGGCACTAGGAAAGAAAAAAGTGAACCTGACAGGACAGGAATGAATTGCCTCCATGATGGAAAGAAACTACTATATGTAAGGAGGTAATACACAGGCTACAGAAGAAGGGAAAATAAATAAGAATGTATATGAGGACAATATCTTTTCTATATTGTGTGTCTAAGGGCATTAGTCTTCCTTATACTTTTTCCCTTTGTCTCCAACTTTCTCCCTGACATGAACAAGTGTACTTTCTTCAAGTATGCATGTTTGTTGTTTCAGTAGTTTTTATTATGTATATATTCATTGTACTATATCTTTCTCACCATTTTGTATATAAACCCCATATTGAAACACCTCTCCCAATCTTACAACATCTCTCAATGTCCCTGAGAGGTTTTTTTAAATGGATGACATGGATATAAATCCTTCACTTCTGCAACCCATGGAGGCCTCACAAAGCCTAAGCTGTGTCTGCTCTAAATCCCCCAAGAAGCCGGGAAGGAATATTAAATATTTAGTGCTTGACTTGCAAGGATCTCTTATCACCCCATACTTGTGGGCTTGGATTATGATGCCTTGGATTGAAGGCTCCTTTTCTGATACTGCTTTGTTTCTTTAGCTCTGTAGGTGATGTGTAGAAAAAGGCAAAATGTTGATATCATTGATCTCTGTTGATATTTTGAAAGTATGAAGTTTTTAGCTGGGAAGCATGTATTTAAGAAGGTACTGTTCAAGTAATTAACAAGGACTATGGTTAAAATGATTTCATGCTTTTTTCGTGCATTTGTGGTAACTTCGATTTGCCTGTTAGCTTTTTCTTTACCATGGCTTCTGCTTAAACACTTCTAAAACTTAAGTCGAAAAAACAGATCACTTTTACATTGGTGATTCTGCTGTAACTTGTGAATAAGATTGTTTCATTGCTTTCTGATTTAGTCAGGATTTAAAGAAAAAAAATGGAGATGAGACTACATATAATAAAAACTTTCAGACACAGGCTTGTCTTTGGGAGATGGTTTATAGAAGACCTTGAGAGTTGAAAGTTAAACATGAAATATGGGGGGAAGAAAGGTACAATCCTATGTAGGGCAGGGATAGCCTAGGGAAAAAAAAAAATTAAAAAGAAAATATTCTTGCTTATATTATCCAGATCTTCACAGTACCATGTCTCCAAAACAACTTGTCTAAGACTCCTTAAGACTGTTTGATGGCAACAGGTTTCATGAAAACATGAGCAGAAAATTGAGTTAAAGGTTGATTTTTCAGTTGTGTAGAGAAAAACGAGTCTCAGTTGTAAACAAGGACAGGCTGTTTCTCACTGCTGCAGCTAGGATTTTGATCTTTCAGCTAAAACTTACAACATGGAAAAATCTTCCTTGATTTTTTATGTAGTTCAGCGAAAAGAACAAGTGATGTTAAGGAATGGAATGAGAGCAGAAAAAGTAGGTCTGTGTATGCCCTCAGTAGTGGCTCCATCAATAGCATTTGGTTTGACTTGGATGTGGAGATCAGATTGATCAAACCATCTGAAGAAAACAGACCCACTAAACTCTAAGCGGAAGAATAACTTCCTGATTCCTGGATGGACAACAAATACAAATCTCACAGGGAAATTAGCCAGTGTATTACAACAAAGGCAGCAAGCTTGCACAAGTCAGAAGTCAAAAATGGTTCCTCTCTGGAGTTCAGAGGGACCCAAACAAGCCAGAAATTCTCCAAACATTAAGTGTGTGGAAGCAAACGAACTTACCATATTTTCCTCTCTATCAGGAATCAGTGATATCCTACCACCTTTCACCTATACCTGCCTGCCTAATTAAGAAGCAACTCTCTTTTCAAGATAGGCCTATCATCATGCCATATCAATACCTTTCTCTTTTCTCTTTTTCTCTCTTTATTTTCTACTTTTTTGATAGATTATCTTTATGGTTTAGTATTAATACTAGTTCAGATGAGTGGGGATAAGCTGACATCATTAGGAAAGACTGTCTTCACTCAGATACTATTACAGTGGTTGACATACTCATTGAAATCTGAAGATCAACCTCACTTGTATAACTGTTCATCTAAGTCATAGCATCTAAACTAATAACTTATCCACAAACCTAGCAAATAGATTAGTCTGATCTTCTTCTCACACCTCAATCAAATGGCCACAATAAACCACAGCTCATGCTAATTGGACCACTTAACATCTTTGTATGATTTCTTTTTTCCCTTTCTGGCTCTGTTATTCTTGTCTTTTTCTGTTTAGACTCTGTCAACACTGAAGAAAAAGAACATCTCTATCTGACGAACCAAAGCTGTGGAGGGGCACTGAAGCAAGACCGCATCACCTATGAACTGGCAGTGAGGGATGTATACTGCATACTTAATAGCACCTGCAGGTCATCAGATGGATCACCTCCGTGGCAAGTGCTGTACTAACACGTTATCAAGGAAGACAGTCCCATCCCCATAGAAGATACAACTGAAAGTCTCTCTACCTTCTACTCACTTTTCTACACCTACTCTAACTAGGATTCTCCTATTTGTATTCCCTGTTGTCTTTCCAATCTTTTTCTCGAGCTCCTTACAATGAAAAGGAAAAAGTGCCTTCGGACAGCTTTGTGCTACTTCTTGCTGCATTTGAAGTGCCTCAATATGGAGCTGGCACAGTTTGTTCAGGCTTTAGCACAGCAGACCTTGAGGCGGAGGGGGCAGGAGGAAAGTGTTTCTGCAGATACTGTGTAATTTGAGCAGTCGGTCTGACTGAGCTGGGCTGCACGATCTTTGTGTCATCCTCTGAAAGTTAAATACAATTAAATGAGGAATAACGAATGCAGGCATGTAATGAGCAAAAAGGTCAAGCAAATCAAGAAACAGGATACAGGTGAGACAAACAGTGAAAGGGCTGCATGTAGTTTACACCTAGGCTGCAATTTCAATCACATTGTGGCTGCCATAAGTAAAAACGTACAGTTTCTGTCTGTAGCTAGCACAGGATGCAATTGCTGCAGAAATGAAAGCTGTCAGGTTTTTTTTTTTTCTCAGAAGGGGTGGAATTGTTAATGAGCCTAGATGAGTGATTTTAGGCATGAAGCTTCTTTTGGTCTGCCTGAGTACAACTGCACCAGAACAGTTTCTTTTGTACAAAAAAAACCCCACAAAACTGATTTGCAACTATCTTTGCAACTTGTGAAGGAAGAAAATTTTACAAATGTACTCAGTACCTCACCAGGGAGATTTTAGAGGATGAGACTATACATGGACCTTTTCAGTGGTAAAAACTTCTAATCAGTTCTTTAATCCCAAAGCTAGCAGCCAAAACCTCCAGTTCTCAGGAAATGAAGGAAAGAGCTTGAGGCTCAGCTTTTGGCTTACAAATGCTTTTTCATGGAGATTATTGGGCAAAAAATAGAAAAGCCTTTACTGGTTTGCAGTCTTTATGCTGAATTCTGCGTGTACTGACTGCCAGAAACATGGCACACTAAGGTGAGTGAATACATGCAATATATGGCTTCACATGGTCAATTTCTGTTGTCAAGAACAGTACAGCTTCAATTGGCAAGATTTGCCACTGACACTAGCTTCTATGTCAGAAAAGACAGGGAAAAGATGTGTTTGAGAAGACAGGCTTGGAAGTAAAGGTGGTGTGATTTAGGGCGCAGGATAATCCAGGTAGTGGATACAGCAGAAGCACTTCATAGGAAGCAACATGAAAGTCCTAAGCAGCCTCCTTTTGAGGCACTGTGGTAATACAGCAGAGTACAAAACAACCAAACAGGTAGTGGAGAAAGAGTAGATTAAAGAGATGCTTCTTTTCCTACATTAGCCAACTTCAGAATCCTTTAAGCAGAAGCTTTGCATGGTAATGTAGCTGTATGCATACTCTTAACTTTTGAGAAAGCACTTCTTGGTGATTTTTAGCATGTGTTCAATTTTCTCCTTTTTACCCCTACATGAAACACAGCTGATATGGAACATTTTTGTTCAGGAATAAACGACATTTGAAGCTTTAAAAAAATGTGCATTGAAACTTAATTATTAGATTTTTTTTTTTTTTTTTGCATGAATGTAATAGATTTTGTGGGTTTTTTTCCATTGTTCATGGCTCATTTTTCTAGAACTAGGAGCAAATATGTTTATGGGTAACTTTTTTTTTCCTTAAAGATCATAAATATTATTTAAAAGTTGTGTTTCTGCTGCCAGACTCTGAGTCATCCTCACTCACGCTGTGCAGTTACCTGTAAATATGGTGGCCTAAGCGTGTTTATTTTGTAGGGCTGAATATGTCATCAAGCATCTCTTTTAATAAAATGACAGTTTTGACCATGCCTGCATTTTGTTTTGCTTCTCTCATTGTTTACCACTGCTCAATCAATGGCACTATGGTGGCAGTTCTCGTAAGCACAGCATGTGCCACTTTTGCAACATCCTTTGAAAAAAACAACAAACAAAAAAAGAACAAATTATAATTTCAGTCAAGGGTTTTGACCGGATGAAGTAAACTTTCAGCCTTTGACATTTTGGAAAGAAGTTTCTGGGATACCAGTGCATCTGTATAGGAAAACAACCTGGCTCACATAACAAGGATGTTGTGTGTTACTTATTGTTCTGTTCTAGGTAAAACAAAATTATCTTGAAATATCATTCTGAATATCAGATTTTGAAGAGCTGTCAAAAGAAAAACTCTTAAAATTCAGTCTAATTCTTCCATATGTGACTAGAAATTGGATGAAAGGACCAGTTGAAACTATTTCCATCCTGCGTTGCCATGCTAGAACTGGAAGTAAGTTTTGGAAGCGATACTTACCTGCCGTTCAATAAAAGGAGGTTGACTGTGGCTCATAATCTCCTGTCCAAACTAGGTATTGTGACTTTAGTGCTAAGAAAAAACATTACCTCTAGGCAGAATCTTTCACTTATCAAGAAGAAGATTAATTTCTTGACTGTAAAGAAGTCAAACCTTGAGGAAAAGTTTCAGTTAAAAGCCTTATTGGCTTTGGGAGCAACTCCCAAGTAAAGCTTATACTATTGCTTTAAACATTTTAAAATCACGTTGAGTCAAGTACTTCAGAATATATTTTGTAGAACGAAGTTACTTTGGCAAAGGAAAGAACAAGATGCAATTAGGTTAACAGTAAGTCTTCTCTATCTGTAATATCTTTTTTTTTTTTTTTTTAATAGGAAGTGTAGAGAAGTTGACTTGTTCAAATCTTATTCCTTCCAGCTTTTATTTAAAAATTATAAATAAAAAGTAGAATATGCTGTCACATCCTGCCCAGAGGTATGGGTGGGGGGAGAGGTGACTCAGATTTGTCAGGCTCTTTTTTTGGAAAGGAGGATACTTATGGTCCATAAGCAAAAGACATTTATTTTGCAGCTTGTCTGGATTGGCAAATGATTTGATGACAGAAGGATTTATGCTATTTTAGGATCAATTGGTAAACATAAAATGTCTGCAGCACATGTGGAGCTGTAAATATTACGTTACTATATTATTTATAAAAAGAAAAGCAAAATAATAGTAATATAAGAAAGCAAGAAAAAGAGAGAGATTTCACCTGTATGGCTCCGCTATGTCTATGATGGGGTTCGTAGTTGTGCAGCGTCCTCCAGTGTCTGTTCCAGTTCCTGTGGTGAGCCTGGTGGGCAGAGGAATCCTCAAGGTGGTGGGTCCACCACCAGTGCTTGCACAGGTGGGCTTTTTATAGTCCCCTGGATTGCCTGCTTGCAAAATCCCTGGTCTTTTGCGCAGGCATCACTAGGGCGTGATTGTGAAAGACAGAAGGGTCCCAAAGGGTCTTGCGCCACCTTGAAGAGTCTTGAGTTGTCTGGAGGCTTCTCCCTTAGAGCCGCACTGCGCCCATCAGAACACAGGGCTATGTGTCCTTTCACGTCCCCTACCTCCTTGATCAGCCAGCCAGCTTTTGTCTGTGGCTGGTTTGTTATCAACGATATATAAATTGCACTTCACCTTATCCTTGATGTCCCATCTCCTGCTCCTAGGGGTGTCCCATCTCCTGTGGCTAGATGTTGCAGAACTGGTTTTGCCACAATGTTTGAGAAATGATCCTTTTCAGTGTCTCACATCTGCCAGTTGATGTTTCTGAAGATAGTCTAGAAAAAATGGAATTTTATGTAAAGACAGAGGCAGACTTAGATTTTTAAGGTAACAGCAATCCTTCTGCTATCAGGGGAGCAACTTGTTTCAGGGCCTTAATTCTGTAGTATTTCTTGCTCTGTATGGGGGTATAACAGAGTCCTTTATAGCAAACTCAATTCTAGCTGTAACTTTTTCTCTGGGGGGAACAACACTTCAATTTTTCTGAAAATGCGAAGAGATAGCAGAGCACAAGTGTCACAGATACTGCTGTACTATAATGTAGTGTTTTACTCAGTTGATGGGGTACTTCTCCAGTAAGGTAAGAACTTGCCCAAGTGTCCAAATACCACTGTCACCTGAGGAAGATAAAATACACAGGCTGGATAACAGACATGGCTTAGAACCCAACAGAATACTATATACAACTAGAGGTCATTACTTTCTTGTGTGTATCGAAGCTGATATTTTATTAATTGTATTGCAATTTACAGGTTTTTCAGTTTTCTCTGATGTATGAAACATGGCCTTAAGCTATATCAAGAGATCTTTTGAATATTTTGGCAGTACGTTTCTTCTGGAAAAGCTAGATGCAGTTAATTGGCAAACACATGCTACCATAGCAAGCAAATTTGTAATCCCTCTCATGCTTAGAAGATGAATTCCTGATGTAACGCAGGCCCCAAAGCACATAATCACAGAGTACATCCTCATTGACTTGAAAGTATCCTTTTTTTCACTTTTGTCTTTGCAGAGTTATGCTTTTGGGAGTAGGTGAACCTGGTTTGTACATGTAGACTGTGCTTTGTCTTCATTGTGTGTTCTCTTTGTGGGAGAGAATACGGGGTAAAGCTGAGAAATCTGTGTAGTAGCTTTCTCAAAAACAACAGAAACTATGGAAAGCTCTCCTGTCTCCAACTTGCTTTCAGGGCATCACGTGAAATGGTGAATCATCACCAAGACAAAAGTTAAATAGCTACTTTGTGAAGCCTGTTACATGTTAAGTACTCAATACCCCTCAGCAGCAGAGTAGCACATAGTCAGATAACAATTGTTTGCAGTCCTGGATTAGAAACTTATTTCTCCATGTCGTCTGAGCCTTTTACTACCAATATGTGCATGTTAATGATCTGTTGACTGATCTTTGCAAGAAAGTGATCTGTGGACAATATTGGATTTTCACTGGTTGCAGGAAAAATATCTCAGTATGACTTTTGGAGGTCCTCAGCTGCTTCTAGTGTCAAGCCTTACGATTATAGAGCAAGCTAAGTATCAGGTCAGAAAATGTCTTTGTTTTCCTCAAAGAAAGTGTTGGAGGGGGAAATTCTGAAGAGGTTTTCTTATAGGAAACAGCACCTTCAGCAAAGAAAATAATGCTGATCTTGAAATATTGCAAGGATGTTCTGGAGGAGTTGCACCTTGAAATTTCTGTGTCCTCTTCCATTAGGAGCCAGCTTCCTTGGCTATTTCCCATGATGTTCCACCCTTTTCCCTCTTTCCAGTGTCTCATGGTCAGAGAACTTGTTGTTTAAAAGAGTTTGGGTGCTGAAATAGTTGAACTAAAACTACCCTGTAGCACAGTGTTAGCTTATTCAAATCAAAATGCTATGGGTTTGGATGCTCTGTTCCTAGGCAAAGCCTCCTTTGGAAAACAAGTGCTTTCATATTTTGCTTCAAAGCGATTTCCACAGGACATTTTTACTGTCTTTATTAGGAAGTGACAAGTATGTTACATTTGTTATCAGAATTGACTTTATTCAGAAAATAATTTACTGTTTACCTTAAAATTCACTTAAAAATGCTGTATTTTCTTGCTTAAATTTTTATTTCACCTTAACTTGATTCTCTGGTTTACATTTATTGAACTGGTATATTTTTGTATAAAATGGGTATCTACTTCAATATTCTTATTTATATCATTGTAAAAAATAACGGCAGGTGGATCCCTCTTGGTGTTTGCAAACAACAATAATGTTTGATAACGAATGCACAGTATTGTCTTCCAAAATTGCTGTTTATGATGAAATGCAGCCTTTAATAAGGACTTACTGTATATGTTAAAGAGTATCCTAGATTTCTGCAAAATGCTTCAATAAACTTGTCATACAGATTTCTCTCCCTACTGGAAAAGATAACTTACTGTCTCCTCTATGTTTAACTCTGGTTTGGATTTATCAGTGAAGGCATGCATGTGTATATAAGGTTTTTATGAACTGCACAGTTATTGTTATTTCCTCTCATACACAGAGTAAAAGGTTCCTTTCAGCCTGACTGAATTTTAATTCTGTTTATGAGAATAAAAGAACAGGAAAGCATCAGTCAGACTCTGAGTGAGAGCATGTTGTGGGTGTTCTCTGCATAATCTGTGTGGCTGTGGGTGGCACAGCCTAGGCTTAGCTAATAGAACAGCCTGACTTGCCTCCCATAAGCTTGTTTTTAGTGTTTCAGGATTTTATCAGCTGCAAACTCCTCAGGTTAGTGTTTTCCATGCTGTGTGTGTGCCTCTGGCTGCTTGTATCCAGCAATTCCTTGTGAAAACTTCAGACTAACATGGTACAGCTATTTATAAGAAGACGATGATTAGGAGAAAATGCTATGTTTAAATGACTTGAAAGAATAAATCTGAAAATATTTTTAAGAACCACCAGCAGTGTTTTCTCCTCCTATCAACCCACCAAACCCCATGTTATAGTGCCAACACTTGAAGTCATGAATAATTATCTGCAAACATTTTCCATGAAAAGCAACCTCCTTTTAGCTGTGTCAAAAGCCTCTGAAAGAGGCTTTCCGAGTACAATCAACAGACATTTTCAATAGGGCACCAGATTTCTCTAGAAATGAACTGCCCTCATTACACCCTGGCACACTTGACAGTGTTTGTCCTTATGATCACGCTGCCCCAAACTACTCGCTCTTGTGTGACTAAGCGTGGTCCAGATTTGAGCCCTGGTGACCGAAATGGATTTTTCCCCAAAATTGTGCCTGAAGCAAAGGGAAAGCAACTTTCAAATTGTGGGCTAGGATGTCACTTCTCCCATGCCTTCTACCCCTTAGGGCTAAGGAGGATGAGATTCAACTAAGGTACAGAGGAGGCACGAGCTCAGCCTACAATGAAGGTGGTGGTGGCAGGTGTGATTAAGACCACATAAGGGAACTAGGGCAGAGCGCTCTCTAGGGTGAAAATAACTGAGAAGTGGAGATGAGACGAGAAGAGTGGGGTGGTTATAGAGACAAGCTGGCATGAGGTTAGATACCCACTGCATAAGGAAGGGAAAATAAAGCTGAGATTTTCAGAGTAATTCTAATTATTTGTTTCTGTTGTTTTCTTCTCACTTGATCATTGAAACATATGATGGTATCCTGAACACTTGTTTTATACCTTTTCAGCCTCTGTGTTTTCTTCTAGTGTTTTTAGCCAAAGTCTCCTGCTGTCTTGATTCTTCCATACAGCATTTTTGAGTCTGTGATCAGTTGAAGTCTGAGCTTGCTTATGCACTTTTCCATTCAACTCAAGTATTTTAGTCAGTCTTATCTTATTGGTACTTCTTTGTTACTTAGAATTCCCAGTGTATGTACATTGTTTAATGCAAAATACTTTTTTCTCCGAGGTTTTTTTTTTTTTTTTTTGGTTAGTTCTGTGCAATGTGTGTCCCATTTTCAAGTGTGCATTGTTAAGGAAATAGACTTCCTGTAGTCTTACTGGCTACACTCAACCTCATATTTAGTCTTAAATACTGACCTTAAATAGCCAACAAGTTTTCAGATGTCTTTGCTAAGAGCCTCAAATCATGAGGAGGCATGTGGATCTTCAAAAACTGTGTGATATTTGTGAAACAGGCAGAGTGGTCTGAAACAGCTGAGGCTAGAGATCCAAGAAGGTCTCTCCTCAGTCAATTGATACTGTGAAGTAAACAGAACAAAGAGCACTTACAGGTTCAAGCTACTGTTGCTTGATAGTCAAGTTCCTTTCAGGAGGCAACCATAAAATTTCAGCTTAGCTAATTTAGATCTTTATTTGGAGTCGTCCAGGGAAAATTATTACCACCATAAAGTTTACAGCTTTCTAAAATAAGGCTGCATTGTGTTTTGTCTCCAGATTAAGTGAGGGAACAGTTCTGGAAACAGTAAACTAAACTATTTTGATGTTTACTTCTTGAAGTAAAAATCTGACATCCCAATTTTGTCCCTTCCCATGCAATTTCTCTTCAGATAAATCTCCTGTACAGATGTTTGTGTACAAATTGTCAAAGTGGAAAGACCGATTTTTCAGGAAAATTCTAATAAAATTTTTGTGGGTTTTTTTCAGATTCATATTTATTATTTATATGAAAAGTGTTCTTCACTGTAATATCATTTCTTTGAAAGTCCTTAAAATATACAGGGTGTTTCAAAAAGACAGAACCAATTTCAAAGCTCAAATTTCAAATGACTGAGGTGAGGGGCTGTTTGTGTGCTGGGAGAGGCATCTAGCAGTAATCATGTAAAACTCTAAGCCCAACCTTTCAAGCGGTAAGAGTTTCATTCATGGGCGATTCAGAGATATCGTGATTTCAGATGGTGTCCATCTTTTTGAAACATGCGGTGGTGTGAGGAACCATGAAAAGTTTTAAGCAGCTCTAGCATATATTTTGAGAAAATTCTGTGAGGTCTGTCACTGGAGATTTTGTTTGACCAACATACCTATATAACTGTTAGCCATGCTACAGCACTCTTGTGAAAAGCCTTTATTTTTTTCCACTTAAGATTGCATCCTTCATGTTGTGAATGTTGCTGCCTGGCCTCAATGTAACCTAAATACTGATTATTGTGAAACACACACAAGTTCTTCAACTACAAAAATATATTTAATTGCCTTCTTATCATAGAATGGTTTTGGTTGGAAAGGACCTTCAAAGGTCATCTAGTCCATCCCCCCTGCAATGAGCAGGGGCATCTTCAACTAGACCAGGTTGTTCAGAGACCCATCTAACCTGACCTTGACTGTTTCTATGGATGATGTATCCAGTCTCTCTGGTAACCTGCTTTGCTTTAGTTAAATTCTGCAGAAGTAGGTAGTTCAGAAGCATTGTATGCGACTGCTTTGCTCTGTCATTCTTCTCTTTTACTTTTGTCCTTCATACCAATATAGCCTGCCATGTGTCAGCCAGCTTCCTCTAGCCATATGATGTCTTTGTCATGTTACATTTCACCTAGTTAAGCTCCTTCTCACAAAACAGGCTCAGAGAATGGTAAGAAAGAAATCTAATTGCCTATAAAATGTGGGTTTGATAACATATTGAAGAGGATTAAATTACAAGGTCTGCACATCAATTGGGTGGAACCGGATTCGAGGACTGAGGGAGCACCTTCTCGTCTGGTGTTCAGGTCATCTAACTCAGTTGAGAAATCCTGAAATTACAACAGCACTAGAATCAGAAAGCAGAGGTGTGGTAGCAGACTTACTTCTTGCTTCCTAAAAGTTCAGGAGGTTGAGGTCAGCTAATGAAGGTGCCTGACGAGGGGATGGCAAGGCAAACTGGGTCTCCCTTGCAGGCACCTTCCTGCCTCTGCCAAGCCCCTGGTGTGAGGGGTGGGTCCAAAGGACAGTAACACAAGCTGTTACTGAATGTATTTTTGGCACAAGCATTCAGTGCATTCTTGCTCAACGGCTATTGAAATTCATAATAATGAGGCTTTGAGAAGCTTATAGGTGAAAAAATATCGGCCTGGCTTTCAGTCTGGCAAATTCTTAATGCTGCAGCCAGCTGTGTGTGGATGAAATGCACCCATGAAGATTACAAATAAAACAAGGGTAGACATGCAAGGTCCAGGCCAAGGCACACTCACAGGGCAACAGCCCTATTCACAGCACAGTCCTGTTTTATTCATAATTTCTAGCACACGTACTCTAAGTTTCCTGTTAAAGACTAGTCGAAACATATGGGTCCCAGTGGATGCATTAGGATTGCAGAGACAGTGTGCACGTTTGTATTTCCTGATTTTAGGTGCTTAAGTTTTCAACCTAGCTCTTAAATTTGATTACTCTTTAGGTAGACATATGCGCTATATTCTTCTGCCCACTTTCTTTCGGAACTAGTACAATGAGTAAAAACCTACTGAACGGATTTTATTTAAAGAAAAAAACCCAAAGTAAAAAAAATAAGTGTAAACTTTAGTGCTGAAGTGTTGTCTTTATAGTTAATAAAAATTTTCTGTAGCAAGTGCCTGGGTCTCATGTACTTAAATCCCCTACAATTCTATATGTTTATAAAAAGGACTGCAGAAGCAAAATTTAACCTTGAGTTTTAATTTTGAAATAGCTTAGGTTTAAAACATGTTAGTATCTTAATAGTGAGGCAGCTCCTGTTTTATTTTGGTTGTTGTTGTGGGGTGTTTTTTTTGTTTTGATTGGTCGGCTGGTTGTGTTTTTACGAGCTGCTGCCAAATACTAATGTTGTTTCTTGGGTGTCATAAAAAGAACAAACTTGTGGCTACTTTCAACTTTGTATTAGTGGGAATAATTTGATTTAAGGGGTATAACACTACCATTTGACTCAATTAGATTCGAACAGACAAAGTAATTCATAATTATTGGAGAGAAAGCAAGCTTCTGTTTCAACAATACAGATTCAGAGGGCTTCATTTCCAGAATGATCTCCCACGGCATGAAATATGTTTAATTTAAATCTTAAACTTTATTCACAACCAAGCAAACTCTTTAACAAGATTTTTTACATGAGCTTTTCGTTCTGATTTCCTAGGGTTTCTTTTCCTCTTCAGTGCATTTTAAATATCTGCTAGAAAACAACAAATTATATCTTTGTGACCTATCAAGAGCTCAGGTCTCAGAACATACAGTGAACACATGTGCACCTATGTGTGGTTTTGTGTGAATATATACATACATGTAGTTATAATGATCGAAATGAGGCTGTGTGAATATACAAGACCCTTTTTATTAGCTCTTTGCCAAACTCTATCAAGGTAACATCTACTTTGTGTGAGGGAAATACCTTAGCTCGAGTGATTCAGTTATTCTTAATGAGGATCCCCTTGTTGGTCTGTCCCATTGTCCCACTAGCCTTTTCAGTGAGAAGTGCTGGACTTGATGGTAAATGTGCAAAACAACCAGCCTTGACCATTTATCTGCAACCTCTGAACACCTGGAAGCCCTGCAGCTGCAGCCGGCCTGCTGGAAATCCAGAGACCTACACAATTTCACCAGCAGCTCTAACTAGGAGAGGAATTTGGCTTAATCTCCATAGATTTTATTCCTCATACTTCTCAGCTTTCACCAAGAAGTCCAGGTGGTTTAGATCCCTCGGCACTGGGCTCCTCTCTACCTGCTGGTTCTCATGGGTTTCCATGGGGCTGCCCTAGCAAGGGAGAAGAAAACAGATGAGGGATCTGGCTGCAGAAACTTCTTCAGCCAGTTCCCAGCTTGCTGATTTGTTTCAAGATCTGGCCCTTGAAAAACGTACTCCTTGATATCTTGTGCTATTCTTGTCGCGAACAGTAGCACTGAAAGACTAGAGTCTGCTTTTTTTCTTGGCAAAAAAAAAAAACCCTATGCTGGGCCTCACCTCATTTTTCATTTTAAATGACACAGTCATTGGAAGCCCAGGAGAAGCATAAACTCCTTGAGGAGATGTGCAAGAAATAATATATATTTTTTTTCAAGTTAAACTTGGGAATGAAGGTTCGGAAAGGCCTTAAGCTGCCTATCTCTTCTGTAGAAAATGATAACAATTTACTTGCTTTTTAAAAGGTCAGATCTTTGGGATGAGAGATGCAGTTTTGTGTGGGATAAAAGAACCGTGCCATCAGGAGGCACTGGGATTAATATGTTCTACATCATGACTCATAATCATATTTAGTGTAAGTGGTAAATATTTTTTCTCTTCAGAGTTTGTGCTACAACTAGATATAAGCTTTTCACCTGGGAAATGTGGCATCAGTGTACAAATTTGAAGTTTAGAGACTTCTGACAACTGTCAGTTCAGAATCTGTGATGAGACACAAAAGTAATGATCATAAATCCACAGTAAGGGACAGCTTAACCTTTTGATCTTGAAATACCTACAAGTATTTTATTGTTTGATATAAACTTACACATTTTTACACATAGACAGCAATAAACTATTGTGAAATAAAATTACCATGCTGAGAAGTCAGAATTCATTTTTCTTCCTTAGGAAAACAAAAAAATGAAAAATGTAAGGATATTGAACATTCCTCTGATTCTGTTGATGTTACTCCTCTAGATGGTAACCTCAAAAAGATCTGCTTTTGACATGAGCACAGAATCCTTGACAAGACCAGAAATGTGGTATTTCTGGTGGTTTTCAAGTAAATCAAGAGCAACATACCATCTGAATTCTAATGAAAGCACGAATGCATAGAGCTGTGTCCTTTACAGCACGATGCTTGAAAACTCTGGTAATAGGAGAAAACTACAGCCCAAATGTTTGATTAATATGCAGGTGCTTAAGCACAACTCCATGCAGTTCTACAGTTTACAGAGCTGCCAGTTCTCACAAATAAACTGTGTGTGTCATGACATGTAAGATCATTATTAAAATATCATCTTGCTGAGAATCTGGATTTTCTTAGAAATAAGTGAGCTTTCTGTTCTGGCAAACAATTGGGAGATAGGAGTCTAAAAGTCTTGGCATTCAGGGAACAGACTGAACATATTTCTTCAGTTACATCAGCTTTCTATTTTGGCCTCTCTTAAAATCAAGATTTTGAGGACTGCTTTGAGAATCCAGCAATTGACTTATTTGTCCAAAATAAGGAGAGTCTTGGATCAGTATTAGTATTTGCCTAATTTTTTCGTATTCATAAAACTTTTAATGCAGTTTCTTTAGTAAACGCTACATTTTCGTGCAACTGATGTCACATGTATACCAGTACGTGAGTTCTGCATTACAGAGACAACTTAGGCATGTGTTATATTCTGCTGAAATCTGCCCAAAGCCAGAAGCAAGCCCTGATGAAGTCCTAATGAATCTAGATGTCAGAGTAGATATAACTCTAGGCTAATTACAAATGCTGTTTGGATATATGCTGAAAGCTCTCAGAATGTCTGGGTGTTTCTTTATTGTGTTTATGAAATTTTGCTCAGCAAGCTCTTTTGGAAATTCTTCCCACTGACTTGGGCTTTCTCTTCAGTCACTTTTGCATTCTGTTGTCTAGAGAAGTATTTCACTTATGCATCACATTCTTGTACCTTATTTAAATTTTTAAAATTCAAGTGTAGTTTTGGGTTGTGTACCTCTGTGAAATTCTTGGCATGGTGGGCGAAGGGATATTTAAATAAAGTTCTCCTCTGTCATGCAAAGAGGCTTTTCTAGGGCTAGATTAACTGCTGGAATTTATTGCTGACCCACAGCCTTCTATGTTGTGTGAGTGGCCTTATAAGATCATTTGCTAACTACAAACTACTTGACAGCATATATTCATGAACAAGTGTAATTTCATCTCATTGGAACTAGTAGTTTAAGTACATCTCTTGAAAAGAGCAGCTGTATTTGCTGAAATACATTTTTAAATTACAATTCTTTGATAAAATACAAATAGCCTTGAGAATACTGTTTTGGTCATAAGATCCCTTGGTATATTTTACATAAATCATTGATCAAGATATGAAAACCAGTAAAGAAACTGCCCCAAGAAGCCCTTCAGATTAATAATGAATCTACTTTTTTCTGGGGAGAAAAACTGCAAGGAGTGCAGAAGTTGAATTTCCATACAGGGCAGACTAAATCTTAAAAGTTCAGTCATTTACACTCCCCCATTGTCTGGTCTCTAAGCCAGGATGTAATGAGGTCTCTTTAACTCAGAACACAATAATCGTGATGAAGTTCTCTGATGCCCTTGGAAAGGAGTGTTTCATATTCTCTTCAATAAGTCAGAATGAAAGAAACCTGCATTTCCTTTGCTCTTTAAAGTCTTGTAAGATTTTCATTTACAAAAACAAAACAGACCACCACCACGAATTGAAATTATCTTGAAGCAATGTAATGTGATCTCTGGTCTGCATGGATAATCTAAATAGTGCTAAACAATTAATATATGTGTCCAAGAGATCATTATTATAAAGAAAAGAAAAGCCAGAACTGGAAAAAGAACACTTCAAAGTTCAGGCCTGTTGATAATTTTTTTTCCAGATTTGTGTACAATTATAGAGAGGCAGGGAATGATGAAGGAAGTTAATCTAAAAAAAAAGTGTGTTTAAAGGTAGAATTATGTAGTGCCTGTAATTTGTTGGGGTAAGAGGTTAATGGGAATAATTTCCTTATTTTAGTTAAAAACATATAAGCTATACATTTTAATAGCATAATATTAAAATTCATTACATATGTGTTTACCAGGAAATGGGGAAAAAAGATGGAGATTCCTTGAATAAGAAACAATTTACTTTTTTCCTTCCTGTTCTGTTTTGTTTGTTTGTTTTTTATTTGCGTTTTTTTTGTTTCATTTTTAAATACATATGGATGGAAGAACCTGTGAGGACAGTTGTATTATGAATAGTTCTTCTTTAACAGACAGTTCAGGTACCCCTTTGGGTGCTTGTTTCTTGGTTTTGCTCAAACAGTTCAATTTATTTTAATCAGTTCCTGTCTTTTTTTCCCTATGTTTTCTGTATACAGTCAAAAGTAATAGAATAAAATTCTGTGAAAAAGAGCAAAGAACTCAGTTTGGATGGAAGTAAGATTTTTCTCTTTTTCCCTTTAGGGATAAACAGAGTGATGCCTCCAATTTTGTAATATTTATGTAAAATTTTGAAAGGATGCTGTTCACTTTTTCTCACACTATGCTAACCTACATCTTTCAGCTGTGCCAAGCCTGTTTAATTAAAAAGCTTACAAAGTTGCTTCCAAACTTTACTGGTAAAGACAATGAGATCTCACTTTTTAAATTTATTTTATTTTTTTTCTAACTGAACTAATAACTGGAGGCAACTGCGTTTCTTAAGAAGAAATAGAAATGATCAGCCTTGTTATACATCTGTCGTTCTGCATACCGATAAAAGTATGTGCATATGTGTGTGAGAGAGAAAGGTTTTTTTTCTTGGAAAGCAGAGATATATATGTATCCGCAGGGTAAGAAATTGCTGTCTTCAAAGGAGAATGGACAGTGTTTTATTAATGATCTTTTGCTGTATATACCAAGTATGCCTGTGGTAGGGGTGGATGGGGTCTTAGCTATCTCCCCAGAGCCAGATGGTAAATATAAAGCATCAGCTGCCAAGCCTGCATCCTATGGAGGGCTGAGAAAGCAGAGGGCGAAGGGACTGTTTTGCGGTGGTTAAAACCAGCCTTTCTAGAAAAGAGGTATCCCATGCAGCTTCATGATGGCAGAAGAACAGACTCATGGCCCAGGGACTCCATCAGCTTCTGTGTTGGAAATAAACTTTTCATCACGTGGAAAACAATTTCACTAATGTATGCTGTGCATTGCAGCCGTCTTTAGCTGTCTCTCTCAGGTCTGCTGCTGCTGCCATCTCTGACAAAGTGACAGGCACAGTGTGCGGGAAGAACTATTCAATGGCATGTTGTGGTGGGGTAGCCTTCTCTAAGGGCCAGGTGCCCACCCAGCCGCTCGCTCACTCACCCAGTGGCGGGGGGGAGGGAGAAAAAAGGCTTGTGGATTGAGATAAAGACAGGAAGGTTTCGTACAAATTACTGTGATGACAGATGAGACTTGACTTGGGGAAACTTAATTTTGTTGCCATTTAAAATAGATTTGGATGTTGAGAAATAATAATGAATAATGAATAATAAGTCAAGCATTAAAACCACAGTGTCCAGTTCTGGGCCCCTCAGTTCAAGGAGGACAGGGAACTGCTGGAGAGAGTCCAGCACAGGGCAACCAAGATGATTAAGGGAGTGGAGCATCTCCCTTATGAGGAAAGGCTGAGGGAGCTGGGTCTTTTTAGCTTGGAGAAGAGGAGACTGAGGGGTGACCTCATTAATGCTTATAAATATGTAAAGGGTGAGTGTCACGAGGATGGAGCCAGGCTCTTCTCGATGACAACCAATGGTAGGACAAGGGGTAATGGAACTGGAACACAGGAGGTTCCACTTAAATTTGAGAAGAAGCTTCTTCTCAGTGAGGGTATCAGAACACTGGAACAGGCTGCCCAGGGTGGTTGTGGAGTCTCCTTCTCTGCAGACATTCCAACCCGCCTGGACGCCTTCCTGTGTAACCTCATCTGGGTGTTCCTGCTCTGGCAGGGGGATTGGACTAGATGATCTTTTGAGGTCCCTTCCAATCCCTGACATTCTGTGATTCTGTGATTCTGTGACCTTTCCTCCCTGCTCTCCTAGGATGAGCAGGAGGGCTGCTGGAGCCAGCTGTGTCCGGCACAGGGCAGCCGCAGCCTCTCCTCACAAAGATTTCTGCAGACCCCTGGCCAGCACACAAACCCAGTAAATGTATATAGCAGGAGAATAGCATTAACTGGGATTCTCAAAGCAAATGTGATAAGCAGATGTGTGAGAAACGGTGCATTGCACAGAAGGAGAAACTGTGTTAAAATAAATTGCTGAAATGTGCACAGATTTACATTAACAGTAACAGATCATGGCCTTCCCTGTGATGTCCTGTGGATCATGTGAGAAAGTACATAATACATCTCCCTCATTAAAAAGTTTAAAATAGTCACTAAAAATAGATTTATTATACAGAATATGATGTAGTGGGTGGGTGCCAGTAATTGTGCCTTACGTAATACAGCCATTGGAATAATTTGGAAAAATGCTGTTTGATATACCTAAGAAGTTAAATAAAAAATATTTTGAAACATTGACTTATCTTAAAACCAAAAAAAAAACAAAAAAAAAAAATGAAATGACACAGAATGCTTATTAATGTAAAGTGAAGGCTTAATAAACTGTTGAGAGGAAAAAAAGGCACGTAATAAAGAAAATTAGCTAAAAGAACATTTATGAAAAGGGCAACGGAACTGCTAAAAAGCATTCTGGCTTATCTCCTCAGGAGAGCTCATCTGAAAGCCATTTGTCAAATAAGAACTGAAAAGGGATGTGATAAGAGATCCTAGATCTATTAAATCTGTCTTTTAGGATTTTTATACCTATTGTGTCATATCACCTCGCAATACAGAGTGAATAAAATCGTATTTTAAAAAGTGAAATTGCCATTTATATCAAAAGATGCAATTATATTAGAGGAGACAGTCTCAAATGGAGGCTGAAAATATTTAAGATTTAATAAAACTTTTAGGAAGTTTGCTAAAAATTTAGAAACAGGAAGGCCTTTGAAAAGTAAGTGGAAGTTGACAGTGCCTGATCAGTTGGTTTATTTTAAAACCTACAGCTGCAGATTTCAAGATGGATAAAAAACGTTACTAGTACTGTTTGTCATCACAACACACTGTTTTGTTGAAAGAAAAATGCATGTTTGGAATGAGAGAATTCTGAAAGCCCTGACCCTACACTAAATCATACTTAGTTGCTTGCATAATTGTAATTTTTATGATACTATTGTCCTCTTATTACAATTATGTTATCCAGTGTTTCACCACCGTAAAAATGAAATCTTTTTTAGCTGTTGTATACATATCTTTTTTACAACCCCTATCTCACAACAAAGTTTGATATTCAAGAAAGGAGGGTTATCTAGAAATCATGCAGAAGGCCCCAAGTGAAAACTGAAAAAATTTTTTCAAGTGTCAGAGCAAAGTTTCTAATTTCTAGTCAGTTCTTATGTATGGATAGAGATGTATGTATAGCTGTGACTTTTATTGTTAGATTTCTCTTTAAAAGTTATTAAAATATACACTGCCTGGAGGAATGAAGATTAATGTACAGTCTGCTACTAAAAATGAGCTAGCCTGTATTGTAAGGGTGGAAGATTCAGATAACCTGTTATCTATGATGAATGGAGTGTGCCCGTGCTGCTCACAAAGGTACATGTTTTGTCATCGTGACTTATAAAGGGACTTTGACTATGCTGAGTGGCTATTGTTACCGTTTTGAGCTATTTTGAATGATATGAATTCTGCTTGATCTTAAAGCACAGGAAAAAATCTGCCTTGTATTTATTCCAAGAAATAGCATTGTGTGTCAAGACAGATTGTGGGAAACATCGGCTCACTTTGTGGTTTATTCATAAATATTGTGACCTTCAGAAAAATCACTTAATCTACCCTCTAACTCTATTATCCATTTTTATAAATAGTAATTGTCAATTTTAAGAGCATTTTTGAGAACATAATCTATCACTTGTTTCAAAAAAGGTGAGATATGATGATGATAAGAGACAAAAATATGGCAAAGTAAATGTTGCTTAGCTTTCTGTTCTTCTTGCTGGGTCATTTTCTGTAGCTATAGAGGCACTACTTGGAATATTAAACAAGTACACCTTAGTGCAAGGAAATGTTGTGGGCTTGAAGCAGGAATTACCAGAACACAGTCTACAGTCTGTGACTTGACAGAAGGTCAGACAAGATTATCCTAATAGTGTCTTTCACTTCAAAATCTAGCCAATGTTAGCAGTCTCGTCTGAAAATGCTAAGCAAAAAGACCTGTTAATACGTGACACAAGATTATATTCCACACAGCAATTTTGCATAATATCTTCAGTTCTCCTGACTGCTGCCTGTATCAGTAGAGAAGGAAGCACAAAACCCCATGTCATTTTTTATACATCTCTACAAAACTAAAATATTTCCATTTATGTGTAAATGGATTCATAAATGTAAAACCTCATGCTGGTCCTGTGCAAAGCTCACTGACGGAGCCCTTGTGAAGGAACTTCCCCCCGAGAACTTGCAGAAGCATTTCTGTGCCTCTTTGTGGGCTGCACATACAGTAAGTGCAGCCTCCGATGAAGTGTCAGGCAGCAAAGGCCACACAGAAACTGTGACCAGTAGAGGTCAAGTCTTTCTGCCACTGTGGTCAGGAGAGTACCACAAGATGTCCAGTTTGGAGTTGAGTTTGTTAAGCACAGAACAGTTTAGGGCCTCTGTAAGGGGAGTGGGATATGGTCAGGATGGGCATCCATAGCAAGACACAGGAGGACTTTAAATCCAAGCCAAGTGCAATGTTGTGTTTGCTTTGCAAAAGTGATCATAAAGTGTTTAACACCCTGAGTCAGTGTCCTGCCCTGCTGGTTATGACTTTGCCTGAAGCTTTGCTACCAAACTCAGTCTGTGGCCATCCCTCAGGAGGTATGATGCATGCTAGTGTCTGCTGGCAATTTGGGTATTAGTAACAAGGAACAGTGTTGCCAGAACTGCTGCACGGGAAGGGAAGGGAAGGGAAGGGAAGGGAAGGGAAGGGAAGGGAAGGGAAGGGAAGGGGAGGGGAGGGGAGGGGAGGGGAGGGGAAAGGAAGGGGAGGGGAAGGGGAGGGGAGGGGGAAGGAAAGGAAGGGAAGGAAAGGGGAAAGGAAGGGGAGGGGAAGGGGAGGGGAGGGGAAGGGGAGGGGAGGGGAAGGGGAGGGGAAGGGGAGGGGAGGGGGAAGGAAAGGAAGGGAAGGAAAGGGGAAAGGAAGGGGAGGGGAAGGGGAGGGGAGGGGAAGGGGAGGGGAGGGGAAGGGGAGGGGAGGGGAGGGGGAAGGGGAAGGGAAGCAGAGGGAAGGGAAGGGGAAGGGGAAGGAGAAGAAGAAGGGGAAGGGGAAGGGGAAGGGGAAGGGGAAGGGGAAGGGGAAGGGAGAATTTTCCCCTTTCCTTAGTCTGTTATCTGCCCATGTATGGGGTGGATCTTGCCTTTGAGTCTCTTATAATCCTTTAAGGACAAAAAAGAGAAAGAAAATAGATTATCTTCTGAGCTTTTAAAAGCCCTGGATTAAAAAAAAAAATTAAATAAAAAAGAAAAAAGTTTCAATAATTACACCCAACAAAGAGTATAATTGGATTCTTTGGATTAAAACAGTATTATTGGGTAGTTGACTTAACTGCAACACATGTCAGCAGACATTTCTTGTGCTAAGACAGGTGGAATCTTGGAGACTTGGCCTTAATGTACTGTATTTGTTGTGAATTAAGAATTTACCATTCCAAAAGCTCTTAATTAGAAACCCAAAGGATTTGGACCTTCTTTTTAAAAATAAAATAAAACTGTGACAAGTTCCTGTCACTGCATTTAAGATTTTAGCTTCAAAACATTTAATATAGTTGAGAAATTACTTTAGTAGAAAAAGCCATAAAACATTAATAACCTGCTTTAAAAAAATGACCATTTATAAACCAAGGCAGCAGGAAGGAGTTATGCCACTCCCCTCTCAAATATTCCATTTACATTGTTCTGTAATTAAAAATATTTAAACAATTGCTTTAGAATCAATCTTGTTCCTGGATAGTCAGAGAAAAGAGTGAGAACATATTAAACTATATTATTAATGTACAAAAATAGCAAACCGAATTACAAGAAAAAATGAAAATGTTTTTGTTTCAAACTGAAAGTGGAAATACACACAATAGAGGGTGTCTCCACATGAAAATCAATGGAATTCATCAATTTTATATCAACTGACCAAATTTCTGGAAGCATTTCAAAAATACTGTGGTCAAGGTAGAGATTTTCATAACTGAAACAGCTTTTCACATATTTTATAAATCTGTGTGAAAATATTAATTTTGCTTTTGTTGGAGGGAAAGGAGATGTAAACCCCATCAAAAGGTTGTTTTTGTAAACGGCAAAATTTGAATTCTTGCTTCTGTCCCCTTTTCCTACAGTGGGAAATATAAGAGAGAAAAAAAGAGATAATCTCATCTAGTTCAAAACAAAGTCTTTCCCTGAAAGTGTCAAGAAAAACAAAAAAAAATGTTGCTTCACCTTACATTGTTAATAGAAAACACACTCATTTTTTGTCAAGATATGATAGATTCTAGTCTATGTAGCCAAGGCTGTGGCTCAGAAAACAGGAGCCAGAGGAGCTGCAATGATGGAAATGTTGCTAAATAGGAAACTGGCTTGAGGCAGGTCATTGCCTTTTCCTGAAAGTATAGAATTACTGACAGTTCAAATTATTGGAACAATTATTCATAAAAGAAATATTAAGTTCTTTCCAGGAAGCCATATTTAGAAAATACTCAAATAGCAAATGCAAAACCCATTAAGATCCAAACAGCTTCTTAAAATATTCTTTCTTATACAGACCTGCAGTGTTTTAAGGATCAGCATTCTATTGTAAAAGGTCAGACTCCTGAGATGCAGCTTTCAACTGGTATAAACAGATATAATTGCACCAGCATCAGTGATTTTCATCAACTGACATTTGGCTTTTTCTCAGTCCCATAAAGCAAACTCTGCACAGGAGGGTATCAGCACAAGTGATGCTGTTCAAGGGAACCAGAGCACTCAAAACTGATGTTAGATGGGGCTTAGATCTCTTTCATATGGTTGAATTTGATCAATAATAAGTGCCCACTTTGTAGTGCATGGCATGGGGTGACAGCAGACTTGGGGATTTATCTTTTCCTAAAGGATATTAAAGAACTCTAAAAACTGAAAATGTCTTTCTTACATTGGAGGACAGATGATTCTAAAGACAAGCAGAGTTCAAATTATATCTCACACAAATCAGTACACAGAAAATGTTATGCTTATTAAATAAGTATGTAATATTACTAAATTGTATTTAGTAAGGTTTCAGGTCTGGTACATCTCTCTCTGTAATTGTTTGTTTCAGGATTACCATGTTGATGTTAGAGTATTTTCTATCTTTGAAAGATACTAACATATTTTATGCAATGTCTGAACAGTTAATCTGTTGGCTGTATTAATAGATTTGATCATAGAATCATAGAATGTCCTGAATTCAAGGGACCCACAAGGATCAAGTCCACCTCCTGTCCCTGCATGTGACAACCCCACAGTTCACACCATGTGTCTGAGGGTGTTGTCCAGTCTCTTCTTGAACACTGTCAGGCTTGGGGCTGTGACACCTCCCTGGGGAGCCTGTTCCAGTGCTCCACCACCCTCTAGGGGAAGAACCTTTTCCTGATGTCCAACCTAAACCTTCCCTGGCACATCTTCCTGCCACTCCCTCAGGTTCTTGTCATTGGTCACTAAAGAGAAGAGTTCAGCACCTGCCCCTCCTCCTCCCCTTGTGAGGAAGCTGTAGCCACCATGAGGTCTCCCCTCAGTCTCCTCTTCTCCAGGCTGACAAACCAAGTGACTTTAGTCACTCCTCATACAGTTTCCCCTCTAAACCCTTCACCAACTTCTGCACTCTCTCTAGCAGCTTTATATTCTTTTAATCCTGTGTTGCCCAGAACTGCACACAGAGCTCCAGGTGAGGCCACACCAGTGCAGAGCAGAGCGGGACAATCACCTCCCTGCCTGGCTGGCAATGCTGTGCTTGGTGCACTCAGGACAGGTTGCCCCTCTTGGCTGCCAGGGCACACTGCTGGCTCATGTTCAACTTGCTGTTGACCAGAACCCCCAGATCCCTCTCCATGGAGCTGCTCTCCAGCATCTAATTCCCCAGTCTGTATGTACAGCCAGGGTTGCCGTGTCCCAGGTGCAAAATCTGGCACTTTCCCTTGTTGAACTTAATGCAGTTGGTGATTGCCAAATTTTCCAATTTGTCCAGATCCCTCTGCAGGGCCCCTCTGCCCTCAAGAGTGTCAACAGCTCCTCCCCATTTTGCATCATTGGTGAACTTAGTATTGCCTCAAATCCTGTGTCCAAGTCATCTAGGAAGACATTGAAAAGCACTGGCCCTAAGATGGATGCCTGTGAAACCCTGCTAGTGACTGGTCGCCAGCTCGACATAATCCCATTTAATAGAAACCTTTGAGCCTGGCCTGTCAGCCAATTGCTCACCTACTGTATTGTATGTTTATCTAACTGTCTGTTGGACATCTTGTCCAGGAGGATACTGTGAGAAACATTATCAAAGGCTTTTCTGAAGTCCAAAAAGATCACGTTGACTGGCTTCCCTTGGTCAACTAGGTGGGTAACCTTGTTGTAGAAAGAAATGAAGTTGGTCGAGCAAGACTTTCCCCTCATGAACCCCTGCTGGCTGGGACCAGTGACTGTGTTGTCATTTCCATAACTCCCAGAATAATCTTCTCCATGATTTTGCCAGGCACAGAAGTAAGACTGTCAGGCCTGTAGTTACCAGGATTCTTCTTGAAAACTGGGAAAATGTTTGCCAGGTTCCAGTCAACTGGCACCCCTTCAGATTCCCAGGAGCACTGAAAAATCATGGAGAGAGGTCTCGCTATGACATTAGCGAACTCTTTTGCCATTATCATATTTAATAAAGCCCTTTTTATTGACCCTTACACTACTGGCCAGCTTCAACTCTAATTGAGCTTTGGCCACATGAATTTCCCCCTTACAGTGGTGAATAGCATCTCTGTAGTCCTCCCATGATGCCTGACCATGTTCCCAATGGCCATATACTTTCTTTTTTCAATGCAGTCCAAGGAGAAGATCCCTGCTGAGCCAAGCCAGCTTTTTGCCTCACCTGCTTGACTTTTGATGTTTTGGAATAGCCTGCTCATGTGCTTTTAGGAAGTGGTATTTAAAAAGAAACCAACACTGACAGACCCTAGCACCTTCAAAAGCTTTTTCCCAGGGGACCTTACTAAGTAGCTCTCAGAGCAACCTGAAGTCTGCTCTCCCCGTATCCACAGTTGAGGTCTTGATGGCGGATTTCCTCCCATTAGCATAGATTCTAAGTCTGACTGCTTCATGGTTCCTGTGGCAAAGGGAGCCACCAATTGCCACTTCACCCAAGAGACCATTTTGTTAGTGAGGAGCCAGATCTAGGAAAGCACCTTTCCTGGTTGGTTCCCTTAGTACCTATACCAATAAGTTATTGTCCAGATGGTTTAGGAATCTTATAGACCTGTTTGTACCAGCTGTCCCTCGTAATGACAATGGCAGATGACTTAGAGGCTTCCCTTAGTTCCTTAAAGAATAACTTCTCAGTGTCATCATGCTGGCTGGGTGGCCTATAGTAGACTGCAATGACATCTGCTTTATTTGTCTGTCCCTTAATCCTTACCCAGAGGCTTCCAGCTTTACCATCGCCAGCTGTCAGATCCATGCATTCCAGCCCCTCCACTACATAGAATGTCACCCCCCATCATCTCTTATGCCTTGCCTATCCTTTCTGAATAGCCTGTAACCATCCATCATGATGCACCAGTCACAGGATTCACCCCACCAGGTTTCACTAATGCCAGTGATATCAGATCCCTGGCACTGAGCCAGTGTTCCTAGCTCAGCTTGCTTTTTCCTCATGCTGCATGCATTGGTGTAGAAACACTTCAAGTGTGGTTGATTGTGCCCTTCACCTCGTAGTGTAGTTTGAAGAACCTCACTATCACACAGCTCCTTGAGCTTTGGTGTGCCATCCCATTGCTCATCACTGACTAACCTGGTACTGCCCCCTTCCCATCTAGTTTAAAGCCCTGTCAATCAGCTATGCTAGCCCCTCAGCAAACACCCTTTTTCCCTTCTGTGAGAGGTGCTTCCTATCAGGCGTCAGGAGACCCAGTGAAGAATGGTCGAAAAACCCAAAGTTTCATCAGTGACACCAGCCTTGGAGTCACATGTTGATCAGATGGGCCTGCCTGTTCCATTCTATATTCTTGCCAGCTACTGAAAGGATTGAGGAAAACACCATGTGAGCACCTGATCCATTGACCAGCTGCCAAGGGTTCTGAAATCCCTTTGAGTGCCTTTAGACTTCTCTTTGCTACCTCTTCACTGCCAACATGAAAAACCAATAGCGGATAATAGTCTGAGGACCTTACCAGCTTAGGCAGTTGTCGAGTCACATCTCTTACCCTGGCCCCAGGGAGGCAGCAGACCATTAATAATATCTCATTATGTTTATGAAAGTGAAATGAGTACAAAACGTTTTCTCTCATTTACAGATATAAGTGAATTTTTTCAGGTTGTTTGTCCAAAGTACTGTCTCTGCTGTTATTGTAACACAGAAAAATATCTTGAGCTACCACAGTCACATTAAATCCAGAAGTATAGTGGTGGTGTAGGGAAGTAGTGTATACCTTTTTGTGGTTCATAACATTTTAGATCTTGGTATATAACTTGAAAGAATATCTCTTTAGATAGATGCTTCTAAATTTTTACATACTTGATATTCTGAATGTGCTGTGTTCAAGCCCCAGAGTCTGTATGACCTTTTTAACCACAGTTTATTATTTATGCTAGATGTCTGGGTGAATATCAGGTTGTTTTTATTCTTATTTCATAAATAAAAAATATATATTAAGTGCAAGTCATAAGAACTTAGTAGCAGAAGGGAGAAATGCAAATTTGCTTATTTTTAATGGTATTTCTTATTTTTTTTCTGATTATAAAAATTTAATTGAAAAAATCAAAATGTGCTAATATTGCGTAAAAGGTAAACTCAACACAAAATTTCTATTGAGTGGAAAAGATCAGAAGAAAATTATATCTTTCTCAATTGGCCTGAGAGTATTTTGGTTTTCAGAATTGCATGTTCCTCGCTGAGGAGACCATTCCTGTGTACTGTAAGTGTATAGAATGCCTCTAAACACCTCATAAAACATACTAGTGTATGCTGAGATTTTGAAACTACGCATTAATTTAGTGGCAGAGTAATTCTGATTGCTTGTTTCACCTTCATGATCCTTCCAAGAATTAGCTACCTGGGCCAATGACCTATTATATTTATGGCACAGTTGATCCACTTTCAGTTCTGTGCACACTTGTGGGGCTATGCTTCTTATTAGGCTGTATACAAAGGCTATGTACGAACAGTGTTTGCAAAATTACATCTTATTCACAGCTTCTTCTGTAAATTGTTTCTATTTATGTCAATTACCACGTACTTAGATTTGGAGAAACAATCAATATAAAAAGCACCAGTACTTTCCATTTTATGTTAAAACTATGGAGGTTTATTTAGATGCAGGCTTTCTGATAAAGGTAGTACTAAGAAGAAAAATAAGCTGCATAACCCTGTAAAATCAGGCTTATTTTAAAAGTATGCTCAATTCTTTCACTCGCACAGTGTGAAAGAGACAATTAATTAATTTGGGGCTATTTTTGGTACGATGAAGAGACAAAATCACTGCATTGGAATCTGACAGAGCTAGGAGTGGTGTGTTAATACTCAAAGCAAGATTCTGCTAATACAGGTTTGTGTATGCATTCTTTTCTCCTTTTTCACACTTCTCCTGCCCATTTGCAGACAGTTATATTTCTGTAATAGCTTAGCAGCCAGGAGAGACAGAGGAAATGGCAGTCCCTAAGTAGAACTAGCTGGAGGAAGAGCTGCAGTTGCTTTTGGATCACTGCTTGCTGTAGGAGTTTGCCCTCTCAGATTCTTTTGCCTTCTATTATTAAGTCTTCCTTATGTGAATATTGCCAATAAAAGTGAGAAGCAGAAGTGCAGGTATCACCTTTTGGAGAGTGTGGCAGAACATCCAAAGGGTAATCCAGCTCTGCCTATTAAGCAGAGTCCCAAACCAGTCATCCTCGAATTATACTATTTGGTGTAGAGAAATCTAAGCTAAACCCACCAGATAGACTTTAATGAATACAGCAAAATGAGAATTATTTGGGTCTATTCATACCTGCATAAGCTTACCTCACTGTCGTCATGCACCGTATGGCTGAGGAAAGGCCTAGAGCTTTTTTGTTTTTAATATCAGTGTTCTTTTATAGTGTAGTCCCGTTGAGAGGACATTAATAAAGCAGCTATAGTTTGATATTATTCAGCAGGATATTCTTGTAGCTCTTCAGACTTTGTCTCATTAATATTTCTCTGAGCCTTTCAATCTGAAGGGCATGTTGTGAACCTGGATCCTTTCTCAAGAAAAGTCTTACCCAGTCCTAAGATTGGCACAAAAAAGTGGTGTATATTTAACTGATAATCCACTGGCCTGGCCTGAACCTCCCTCCATTTATTTCTACAGCCAAAATAAGGTATTGCTTATTCAACTGCATAAAGCTCAGATGTTTACAATTTGATCAGTTCCTGTTTTTCTCTTGTGGAGGAATACATCACATGGAAAAACAAATATTAAGCTTTTGTAGGTAAAATGTTATAGATAGATTTGGCCTCTATTTTTTTTTTCCTGTAGACACATTAATAAATAACAGATCCTTACAGGTACCATGGGTTTCAAATGTAACACTCTATAATCTACGTCCTGGATATCTTTTGTACAACATTGCTTTTGAGCTTAGCCTGTTTCAGCAGTGTGTGTGGAAGAGAGCAGTGATCTGAATGCTTTAAGAAGGAAAATCACACCTCCACTAGTCATGCTTAGCATTTATATGACATGTTTCTCCTGGATAGTGCTCAGCTATCATAAAATCTTTAGTCCGATAATTAATTATGTTAGGGTTAGGAAGCCAGTGGTACATTTTTCAAAAGCATACAAGTTGTTTAGAAACTCAGAAGATTCTCCCCTTCTTCTTTCAGCCTCTAAGGCAATCTGTGGCCAAATTTTCATGTGTATTTTGTACTTTAACAAGACCAGCCAGCCTAGAGGAATTTCAAGTAGCCAACTCAGGTGGCCTGCATATGGTAGAAAATTGAGCTGTGCCCCTGAGGTCATTTTGTGCACACTTGAATAACTTTGAAAATCTAGCCACAAGGCTTTTTGTAGTTCATTTTTCATTGACTTGCAATTAAGCTTAAGCTGCTGAGAGCCAAAGATCCTCTTTTTCCAAAATGAAGACTTTTAGAAAATAAACCGAATGGGCACTTTTGGAAATTTTACTTCATGCATGTAGGGCTACGATAGTCAGCAAGGTAGGGGTGCTTCCACTGACAGAAATAGCAGAGCCCAGGGGCTGAGGGGAGAGCAGTACTTGGTTACAATGACCTTGGGTAGTGAGGGGATGGTGACACAGCTGGAAGTGAGCAGATTGTGGCTTGGCTTTTTCCCCTTGGAGGCATAAGCATTGTGAAAGACAACAGTGGGGAGCAGGGCAGCATGGATGGAGAGGAGGAAGGAGGCACAGGGAATTATGAGTACCTCAAGAAGGGACTAGTACGTGGGGTGAGAAGGTCAAGTGTGAAGTGCCAGCAACGCTGTCAGCAAGGCTAATGGGCTGAATAGCCTTGCAACAGGCCAAGGTTATGAGCACAACTGTGAAGCCACAACCAAGTGAGATACCAGATGATAAACAGAGCAATAGAAAGGGGGAAAAGGGGAAAAGAATGTGCTGGGGACAAGCAGAGTACAGTGTCAAAGTGAAAAGTGGTGGGAAAACAAGGTGATAAAGAAGAGAGAGCAAAGGAAGAGTCAAAGCCCAGAGATTAATATGTATAGAAAATATTCCTTCCCCACAGTGAGAAGAAGCAGTAAATTAGGAAGATGAGAGAACCACTGGTAGTAAATGGGAGAGCAGTGGAGAGCTGCGGTTGAGGGCTGGGTGATAAACGGCAGTTTAATATGTGGGAAGAGGCAGGCATGGGGTAAGGGAAGTAGTGGTGGCAAAGGAGCCAGTGACAAAGGGAGAGAGGAGGATGTCAAGGGAAAGCAGTAAATGGAGCAGCTGAGAAAATCAACAGTCATCAAGGGCAGGTGGTGAAAGGAGATGAGAAGTGGGCTGGGAGTGACTTGTTTGGCAAGGAAGGGTGAAAACAAGGCAGGTGATGTCCTAAGCAGGCAGGAAGGTTAGGTGGCTAGAGACCTTATAAAAACAAGATGCTAATGCAATGCTGATAAGGGAATGTGAGAGTCCCTACAGCCTGGGAGGTGCCAGTATGTGCCAGGTAGTATAGACAAGTGAGGTGATTTGGACAGGAGGTGAGCTGGGCAGCAAGGAGTGCTGGCAAGCCTGTATGGATAACAGGAAAAAAAAAAGAGCCTGTGAAGGAATATGGCAAAAGTAGACAGGGCATGATGGAGCTGGGAGAGGAAGATGAAGCAGGCAGTGATGGAGACTTTCTGAGCTACCAGAAGAGAAAGCCAGAGCAGGAGGCAAAGCAGCAGATGAGGAGGGAGCAAAGCAATGGCTGGGGTGAGCAAACACCAAGGGGCTGTTAAGGAGAAACGTGCTGGGCTAGAAGTAAACCCATCAGCAAAGGGCAATGGCAGGTAGTCGATGCGGTGGGAGGATTGAAGGGCATGGGTAAGCACAGCAGAGAGATCACTAAAGGAAGTGGGATAGCTAAACCAGATTGTGAATGAGGTGGCAGTAGGTTGCAGAGAAGAGATGGCTATGGCTAGTGGAATAACTAGCAATACAAAAAAGCAATAGAGAAAAACAGCTGGAAACTGGAGAGAAATTATAAGCAAACAGGAGTAAGATGGAGGAGAGATGTAGACAGGCAGCTACATGGGAAAGGGTGCAGCAGTGTGGAAATGGCTGCCTGACAGATTTGCGAAGGGAGGTAAGAGCAGTATGGAGTATATGAAGAGGCTTGGTGGTGTTTGGGTGATGGAGCAGTAAGCAAGCGCTTGGGGGAAGTGGAGCTGTGAAAAATAGGCTGAAGCTGCAAAACATACATGAAGCTGTATCAGGAGAGATCAAAGGGAAACTGCACCCAATGCAGGGACCAGGGACAGCAAGGGGAGGGAGAGAAACAAAGGTTCAAGAGGAGGTGAAAGAAGGGGATGGAAAGATCAGGACAAAAGGGTAAAAAACCAACAATGCCGAAGGAGAAGCAATCATTTTGGCATCTGGAATTGGTGGAAACAGGCATAGTGGTCAGGAGAAATGGCTCTGGCCTGTGGCACAGTTAATAAATAAGACAAGAGAGCAGGCCATAAATGTGCAAGTGGGTAGAGGCAATAAGTTCGGGGTGGAGTGACAACTGAGTCAGGACTATCTGGTAAAGACAAGGCTGCAAAGAAACTCAGAGAGAAGTTGGGGAGAAAATGAGGTGACTTAGGAGGGTGCAACAGGGTTGGTAAAGGAGACCTAAGGAAAAACTGGATGACAGGACAACAAGGCTGGCTCACCTGTGAGAGGTGGGGAGAATAACAAACACACGGATGGTCTGAAGGAGAGTGAACGGATAGGTTTCCAGAAGATGCAACAGAAAGTCCTTTTGGACTGGGAGCAGGCAGCAGGAGACAGACTGTCGGAGAGAAGTAGAAATGACTGATAGTAGGGCTGGCACTGGACTGGCAACGACCACCCCCAACTGCTATGCTTGCAGAGTAGAAAATAGGGCAGAAAATGAGACAGGATAAGGTAACAGAAACATTATGCAAGTGAATCAGTAAGAACAGAGCCATGACAGAAGGAGATGAGTAGTTATGTAGGTAAGGAGGGTATGAGGTCAAGTGGCATATAAAAAGGCAAATAGATACAACCATACTGAAAAGGGAGTGAGAGGATTAAAAGGAGTGAGGCCAAGTATGGGCCACTAAAGGACAGTTGTTTTGGCAGAAAATAGTACTGGGTCTGGCTAGGATGGAGTTAACTTTCACCATAGTAGTCTGTATGGTACCATGTTTGGATTTGTGACTAAACCACTGTTGATAACACATCAGCATTTTGGCTATTGCTGAGCACTGCTTGCTCAGCTTCAAGTTTTTATCTGTTTCCCACCCTGCCTCTCCCCACCTCCCGAATGGTGGTGGGCAAAAGATTGGAAGGAGACACAGTCAGGACAGTTGACCCAAACCAGCTAAAGAGATATCCCATACCATACAATGTCATGTTCTGCAATAAAACTGGGTGGGAGGGAAGAGAAGGAAGGAGTGTCTTCCAAGGTAATCATTGCTCACAGATTGGCTGCTTGTGGGAGGTTGTGGCTTTGCGTTGTCTTTTTTTTTTTTTTTTTTGTCCTTTCTTTCTCCCACTTATTAAACTGTCTTCAGTTATTAACTTCACTTATTAACTCAATTAATCCTTATCTCAAGTTTTCTAGCTTTTGCTCTTTCTGTTCTCTTCCCTGTTCCACTGGGAGAAGGAATGAGCAAGCAGCTATATAGGTGTTTTTCTGTTAAGTGGGGTTAACCCACCACAGAGTTGAATACTGCTACCTGGAAAAACATCTAAAGGCAGGCAGCTAAGGAGTTGGGGAGGAGAGGCCGCTATGGGAAGTGGTGAAAGGTAGTTGCATTAGAGCTGTAAGCCTACAGGCAAGGGAAGTTTTGAGAGCAGCTGGTAAGGAGGATGAGGAAGCTTGACGGTAGAAACTGCTGGTGATGTGGCAAGAGCAGGCTGTGCAGCAAGGGAAGAGACGCATGTCTGACAGGCTGGCAAGAGGAGAGGGGGACAAGCAGGGCAACAAGCAGAAAAATAAGCTGAGGCTGAAGTTAGGCAGCAGACAGAGGCTTGAAAAGACATTGAGCACAGGGTGCAAATGAGGTGCAAAGCAGAGGCAATGGGCTAGCAACAGCTGGAGGCAGGGAATAGGCTGGAAAAGAGAGATGATAAATGTGGTTAAACATGAAAGTTAGGAATGGTCAGCAATTCAGGTATTGAAACGAGGTTATGAGGGCAGGAGGGAGAAGTGTAGACAAATAGCAATGGGCAGCAAGAAAAGGCTCAGAGTGCCATCCAAAAACATGTGACAACAGAAGTCATGGGAAGGATATATTTACAAGCATAGGGAGCAAGTGATGGCAACAGCAACCTGGCAAGAGAGACAGTGAGAGTGAGTAGCTAAGGGAGGCAGGGAAAGCACACAGCAAAAGAAGGAGCTGCATGAGGGAAGGTGGCAATGGGCAGCAATACATGCTGGTGGCAAAGGATTAAGTCAATGAGGAGAGGTGGGCAGCGCAGGGGATACAGAGTGGCAGGAGAAAGCAGTAAGTGGAGAAGTTAGGTGATGAGGGTAGATGGTGACAGGTAGAGAGTGAACAAGCATGGGCAGCAGATGGAAAACAGGGAGAAGTTGTGAGAGCTGTCTGCAAACAGGGGAACTCCTGACAGCAGGAAGAAAATTGAAGCAGTAAGGGCAGGTGGGATGGCAAGTGGGGCAATAAGTAATGGTGGACAATAGCATTGCAAGGAGATCTGAGACAGGTCCTGGGAGTTTGGGGAGCAAGCAGTAAGTGCAGCGGTAAACAAAGATATTGTAGAGAGGAAACATTGCTGCTGGGAGAAAAGGAGGAGGGGACAGGCAGCAAACGAAGCTGGCCAGAGAAGGTAGTGAATGAAAGTAGCAAGGTGGGAAAGAGAGCAGCTAGAAGAGAAAGCAAAGGTAAGCAGAGAGGTGCTAAGAGTGGATGACAAAGAGAAGAATAAAGCTGTGGGACTACAGGGGAAGGTGACAATGGTACAGGAATACAGCAAATGAAGCAGTAAAATGAGATGGGGTGGGGATGAGAGGAGAGGCAGTGAAGGGAATTAGGTGAGGGCAGGTGCCAGACTACAAGTAAAGCAAGGCAGGGACTGATGAGGCAGTAAGATACACAACAAGTGAGGTGATGCAGCAACAAGGAAAAGATAAACAGGAATAGAGGACAGAAAGAGAGAATGTGATGGTGGGGATGAGCCCAGCAAAGGTAGGCAGAAACAGAAGATATCATAAGAGATGACAGAAGATGAGATGGCAGCAATAAGGGCAGCAATGTTAGGAGCTGTGAAGGGGAAGGGGTGTCATGGTCAGTGGTCTGGGCTGGCACAGCAAGGTGGAAGAAAGGGGCAAAAGGAAGTGTGAGTGGCAATACAGTGTGTGCCAGTAATACACTGGGGAGGAGAGAGATGATGAGCAGTTTAGCTGAGGTAGCAGGTGCAGCTATGAAGATGATGAGCAAAATATGACCATGCACTTTGCTGGCTGGAATTTAGTGTAGCTTGCAAAAAGTATGGACTTGCTTTCTACCACCTGACTTTTCCTGAAGGGGTAAGGATTGTACACTCCTCCATCCCTGCCCCTGCGGTTTTAGATTAAATAGGGCATTTTTTTTTTGTAATCACTGTCTGCACAAGACATAGGATTTGAAATCTACTGACAGCAATTTTTAGTTTATTGTAGGAACCCTGGGCTGATTATTAACAGAACCAAATCCTTGAATCTAAACATGTTGGCATTTCCCTCTCGTCTGTGTTAATGAGCCAAGGTGCTTGTCTCTGCCTTTTTATCAAAGGAATTTGTTCAGGCATTTGCATGTCACAGATTGCCCCAAAAAACATGTACCAGCTTCCTGGATTGAAGAAAGGTATAGTCCACTAAGCAAGGCTCTGGCTGGCTGGGAATTGACATTGTGTAAATCTGACTGTCATTGTGTGAAAAGCGCTGAACTCTGGCTGTGAATGAAGAAGTAGTTGGACCCGTTTTGTATTGGTCTACCTGTTTTTTTAATATGGGATTAGGAGTAATTTATTGCTTCGGTCAGTGCTGTGTTTACTGAGACACCAAGTGGGTAGTAAAAAGGATAGATGCATCATTAGCAAAGGCTATACCAAGGATTTACAAATAAGAAAAAAAAAAAAGGAGAAAAAATTATCATTCACTATTTATGTTTGCCCCTGAAGTGTCTCTGAGATTTTCAAATTGGTCTCATAGATCAGTTACATTCAATGGCAGATGCATATATTTTATCACAAGGTAATTTCAGGATTTGTCTAAAGCTTAATCACTGTAAGCAAAGATCAGCTTATCAGGCAATATCCTAAGCAGGAGCAGCAAGGAAACAATCCAGTGCAGTTGACTCAGCCCTTTGGCCTTCTCGAGCAGATAAATTGCATTGCATGCTGTGTGGCATGTTTTAAATGAAACATAAAGGAATGCGGCCCTATTGACTTTGCTGGGAAACTATGGCCCACATTCATATCAGCCCATCTAAAGAGTGCAATTCAAGTTTTCTGTTAGGGAGTTACAATGTTGGCCAAGTTACTTTCTCCGCTCTCTGGAGAAAGTGCCACCAAGTCCGTCTACATTGAGTACAGAAACTGCCTCTTGCAACCATATTCTTATCTTTGCCCCTCTTATATATTTTTGGGAATAATCTGTGCCTAAGCATCGTTAAATACGGAGTATGTACCCAAGAGTTCTTGATCACCAGTTCCCCTTTGTTCTGTTTGCTGGCAAGCCTGCTTGCTACTGCTCACTCATAGAAGAGCTGACTCTGGTTGTGCCATGTATATGCTGTGTATAATTAAGCATTTTGGCTGCCTGTAGGGTTAGCAATTATAATATATTTATTTCCTGCATCAAAACCAGCTCATATTTAATTAGTTTTTCCTCAAGTGAAACTGATACCATGACGGACTGTCAGGGAACTAATTTCAGATTGTGTACCTTTGCAAGTCAAGTTTCTTTGAAATACTTAAGAAAAAAGTTTATCAAATAAAATGCTAGGTTATTGCTCTTTTTTTGTCACTCTTTGCATGAAAGTTGGAATAGGGGCTTAGCTCATTTTCTTCCTAAGTCACAAGTTTTAATATCAACACACCCCTCCCTATTTAAAATTATGGAGGAGATTAAGGCAACTTTGCATGTGGAAGTGTAAGATAAAGGCAGTTTGGAGAGGACATAAAAACTAATTAAGTCTTGTTTCTTCTGGACTTGCGTCCTACATTTGTATACCTGCACCATCATAATAATAATGGTAGATTTTCATTACAGGCATCTTTAGCAGTCTGCCCCCTGTGCTAGCTAGTACGAGATATCACTAGTGTTTTCAGTCACCGCTGGCTGACTAGGTCATAGGACAGCCCAGGTTGGAAGTGACCCCAGGAGGTTTCCAGTGCAACTTCTGGCTCAAAGCAGATTTAGCTATGCCATCAGACCAGTTTGTTTAGAGGTTCTTCCTGCTGAGTCTTATAAACCAACAAGGATGGAGACTGTACAGCCTCCCTGGGCAGCCTACTCCACTGTCTGGCTATCCCCAGATGAAAAAGTAATTCTCTTACATCCACTCTGAAACTCTTTTCTTTCAACTTATGTCTGCTGGCTCTTGTCCTCTTGCCCTCCAACACTTGGAAGAACTTGGCCCTATCTCCTTGATGATCCTCCACATCCCACTGCAGGCACAGGGAGATTGCTGTCAGGCCTGCCTGAAGCTGACTTTTCCCCCAGGTAAATGTACTCTGGTCCCTCAGCTTCTCCTCATGGGGCAAGTGCTTCAGCCCTGACTGTTCTGGAGGCCATCCCCTGTGTTTGCTGCAGTACGCTGGATATCTTTCTTGTACTGGAGGGTCTAGAACTAGACACAGTACCTAGATGTGATCTAACTAGTCCTGAGTAAAGGAGGAAAATAATTTCCCTTGGCCATGCTCCTGTTAGAATTGCCCAGGGTGCTGCTGACCACCTTTGCTATTAGGGTGTGTTGCAGACCCCTGTAGAGCTCTCTGCCTGCTAGGGTTGCTCCCAATCAGTATCCCCAGCCTTTATCATTTCAGGTGGTATAGCTGAAGTGTGCCAGCTGGCAGAGGGCAGCATCATGCTTGTGATTTGGTCTAACCATCAACTGAGTTCTAATCTGGGGCTCTTCTCTATCCAGACTTTGATTTTTCCCAAATGCTGGTAAGGATGTGGTACTAGGAGCTGGCAAGGAGGACCTGCCTTGCTGTCAGATCAGCCAGAAATCTATCCAAATTCCCTTGGAGGAGTGAGCAAGAAAAGATCAACAGGTAAGCAAATGCTGCATCCACACAGGCATCCTATTTCCCAAGCATCCTATTTCCCAGGTTAAAATTGCAACTGCAGGTACTGAGCCTCTCCACAGAAACTCAGACAGAACCATAAAATTAATTTATATTGACACTTTCTACATCCAGAAGAAACATGTAGTTCCCAGTTCTTATTTTAAAAGCAATCTTAAGATAAAGTGATGCTCTTCTGCCTTGCAGAAACTGTAGCTGGACAAGGTGAACAAAGAGTGTTTTAACATAAAGCACAAAGGAACAGTGTCAGTCACTTCAATGGTGTTTATTATTTCTGAAACAGTATTATTATAAACAGTATCTCTCGTGACCATGTTTCCATCTGGCATCTCAAAGAAGTTGCTTGAAATATTGCCTCACCTTGGGTCTTATCTTATCAAGAAAAATATCATGTCACATCTGTGTCAAGTCATTGTCTGGTCTGGGCCTTGCAAGGTCTCTGCTGCTACTTCATCATCCCCACTTGGGGAAAATAGTAGATGCACTTCATCTGTCAGACCATGAGTTAAGATGTGATCCCTGCCAGTGCAAAAGTGACATTGAAACCAGTTGATCCTTTGCTCTACAAATAAGCAAAAAATCCCCCAGAGTCTTGAAGGAAAGATTACCAGTGCCCAAGTAAATATGAGCTCGATCAAGAATAACTTTTCCACAATTGGATGAAATTGCAGAGAGCTCAAATAAACATGTAAAATGTAACATAAAGAAAAAAGGAAGGTGAGGGCACTGTTCTTGCACCAAGCTGTACATGTGAACAGGTTCTCATACAATAGTAAATGAAACCGTAACGAGAAATAGGAATGGGATAGTAAGTTGCTCTCAGATGCACCTGATCTAGGTATTCAAATGATGAGCCATATAAATCCTAGTTGTGTCACCTAGCCCTCTGCTGTACAAACACTACGATCAGGGTGATGTTAAATGTCAAGGAATTTGTGAATTCATTACGTGATAGGATGACAGCTTACTTCCGAAGTTTCCTGATAAAAGGGTCACAAGACACATTTCTTCATTCATGCTAGAATAATTCATGCAGCACAGATGCACTACTCAACTTGCAGAACTATAGTGTATTAATGAAGTTATACATATAAAACTATGTGTGTATATTTTCTTTAAACCAGATAAATTACAAAATTGGTGTAAAAAGCAACTCAAATCCAGCATGTTCACCTTCTGGAACCAGTTCTAGACCTATACAAGTTTTTAAATATCTACAAAACTGTAAGCATGGAGAAAGATTTGGCTGATTTTTCATAATGTTTAGTTATCCTTAATACTTAGGCTGGACATTTATGAAAGCCATTTATTGACAAAGCCTTTCAGAGACTTTTATATGTAACAGAATGATGAATATATTGAATTAAACCAGCCAGAAGATTTTAGGAGAAAGTCGAATTAGCTCCGTTAGTCCCAAAGTGATTTAATTGAAAGAATTTTCTTATAGACATGAAGTAATAAAAGCTTTTTAAAAAAATCTAGCAGCTATTATCTCTTAGATATGTATGACTTCATTGTTTTGTAATGAATCTGTGAAATGCAGGAGTTGAATTCATAGAAGAATACCATTTTTATTTTAGTGCTGTCTTGACTGCTTTTTCTCTTTGGAGAATGTATATAATGATGTAACTTCTACATTAAAGCCTCTTTTTCTAAATGTGATGCCAACTTCTACTTTCCTTGGTAGAATGGGTTACTGCCTGGTACCTCCAAGGGCTACACGTGCTGCTGTGTTGCATGTCTGGTCTTACCACCAAATGAGAAGGCTCTATTGCAGCTCTGACATAATGTATTGTGGTCTGACTAATTAAAAAAATGCTTCAGTGTATTGCATAGGTTTTTCATTAGAAAGGCTTCTGAACTCACAAATTATTTTGAAACTGGTCTCTGGTACGAGACACCATTTTTTATTTATTAACCAGCCTTAGAGCATGCAGAAGCGTAGCAAGTACATATGTTATGCTGAAGCCTCTAGGACTCCTAGTGGCCCCAAGAAAAATGTTACAAACGTGATCAAAAATGAAGAAGGTATTTTGTCCCACAACAATGCATTACTGTTGTCATTATTAATCTTTCTATGGATGTTATTATTTGGAGGATCTTGAGGTCAGAGCTTGATCACCAGTGGTTAATTAGTTGTACTGCAGCCAATTGCTTTCAGACTCCAGATGAGAAAAAAAGTGAGAGAGAAGACTATGATATGAGCAAGCAGAAAAAAAGAGCCCTCGCAGCATCCTTCTGAACAAGTTGTCCAAATGTGAGATGAGCAGATAGACAGTGTGCTGGGTGAAGAACTGCTGAATGGCCGGCTCAAAGGGTTTCAATGAATGAGGCTACATCTGACTGGTGTTCAGTCACCAGCGGTGTTCTTCAGGCCTCAAATCTGGGGCTGGTTCTGTTCAATATTTGTATCAGTGATCTGGATGCATGGTTTAAAAGTTTTGTTAGTGATACTATACTGGGAGATGCTGATGACTTTCTTGAGGTACAAGAGGCCTTGCAGAGGGATCAGGATAGATTGGAGCACTGGGCAGTCATAAATGGCATGAAATTGAACAAGAACAAATGCCAGATTCTGCACCCAGAATGGAACAGCACTGGAAACAAGTCTAAGTGGGGAGAAGAGTAGCTGGAGAGCAGCACTGCAGAAAGGGGTCTGGGGTTGCTGGTTGACATGAGCTCAAGAAAAGACAGCAGAGTAAGCCCTGGCAGCCAAGAGGGCAAACCCACATCCTGGGGGGCATCAAACACAGCACAGCCGGCCAGTCAAAAGGTGATTATGCTGCTGCATTTAGCACTGCACAGCCTCACTTTGAGTGTTGTGGTGCAGTTCTGGGCACCACCATTTAAGAAGGATGTTGAACAGGAAGCTAACTGAACAAGTGACTAAAAACTGAC